>NC_083506.1:653560-956590 GCF_032362555.1 Amyelois transitella | reverse complement strand
TTCACCCGCTGTTCCGCCTGCGTAAAATTCCTCCGTACTCCACATAGTTAGTTATGCAAAATTTCACGGAAATCGGTTCAATGATTTTAATGTGATCGTTCAATCACACTTTCACATTTATAAATTAGTATGGATTAACCAAAATCAACGATGATAAACATCCACGATTAATTTGTACCTGAGACCAATATATTTTTTTACATCAATGCACAAAGCCGTACTCCATAGCAATAGAATGCATTTTTCTTTGACACATTTTAACCTGTAATTAATGAGCAGATTATTCCTAGCACGAAGATGTATAGGCAGTATTGTATTGTGTAACACTATAAAGGCTTGATTTATCCGGTCGTTTGTAACATGACAGCGTTTTTAGGGTTATAATTATGACGTAAAACGTGTTATGTGAGTTACAAGGACGAACGAGACGAACATACAGTCAGAACTTAGAATTAGAACTCTTGATTTACATACGTATACATAAGGTCACGTCTATATCCCTTGCGAGCAGACTGAGCCAACAGTCTTGAAAAACCTGAATGGCCACGTTCAGCTATTTATATCAATGATAGAATTGAGATTCAAATATTGACAGGTTGCTCAACCCATCGCCTAAAAAAAGTTCCAAGTTTGTAAGCCAATCCCTTAGTCGCCTTTTACGACATCCATGGGAAAGAGGTGGAGTGGTCTTATTCTTTTTTGTATTGGTGTCGAGAACCACACGACACTATTATTTATGTACACAAAATTATTTACAGGAGCATTTATTACAGTAATTCTAGTATAAAGGTGCTACTTATTTCAAAAGAAATCTCTTCCAGTAGACCCATGAGAGGAGAGATGAATTTTGGAGCGGTATGGATAAATATAGTTTAACATATTTAACTAAAGATAAAAGCTAACACTTACATAATTAAACATGGAACAATTAAATAAATGACAGTAATAAACTACATAAACATACCAATAAATATATACTCGTATATATATGTATATGTAATACCTAGTGACGGAGAAGTGAAGTCATATAGTTCTAACTCGCAGACAGAGTGTGACAGTAATTCTGTCACCCATTTACCTGTGATGTGCCGTTGTGGTCTTCCCTGCGGTTGGAGCGAAGGTCTATGGTCTGGAAGCCGTCATCAGCACCCTCGAACGCCTTGTTGACCACTCCACCTGACTCCGCCATGGTTGGTACTCTGAAACAATTAACAAAGTTAGATGTAACTACAGGAAAAACAGCGACCCACGCATATAAGAACACATTGTTATTTGAATATTAACCTAATTCAAATAACAATGTGTTATTTAAATTTATATAATAATCTTCCCAAATAATAAAAGAGAAAGTAGTAAAGTCAGTAAGTAGCGTAATTATCATAGAAAATGGTAGAATACTGTTTTCAAATTTTTATATAAAAATCTTCGTAAGTTTACAAAATTTTGTAGACAATGGTATGGCCGTTGTAAGTTTATAATTATCGACTATGGCGGCATGCGCAATTGTATGAACAACAATGCGTATATTTCTCTAACACAATCGTAGGCTATGGGAAAATGTTTTCAAAATTGTAGGAAAATGGCATTCTTGTTTACAATGCGAGTCTCTATTCTATGTGAACGGCTTTCGAGTGTGACTTAGTGTTCAGAATGTTTGTAAAATTTAATTTCGATAACTATTTTCTATAAAAAATACTGTCTGTCAAATTAAAATTAAAAAAAATTCTATATTTTTCCGTACATAATATTGATTGCATTTATAAAATTATAATTTTCGACTACTTAATAGAATGTTATTTATGATGTCTAGATTTGAATTTGGTGAGAACATAGATTTATTAAATGTATCATAAATTCAAATTCAAAAATTTTTTTCATTGTTATGGGACACTTCGTAATCACATAATAATTGTCATATTTTTTGGTTTTACAACATTGGTTGACTTCAAATAAATTACTTAAAACTGAGTTTACTGCCGCTTCCAAAGCGTCAGTGCAGAAGAAGCGGTAACAAACTACACTGCAGAATTTCTTCTACAACATCAACCTCACAACTATCCAAACTTAGGATAGAATAAAAATATCAATACAAACCATATGTTTAAATGAAATTTGTGCACTAATATTCATTACTAGCTGTACCCGCGACTTCGTCCGCGTGGAATAGTTATTTCGGGCATCATTGAAGCCATCAAGGAGGAATAATTTTCCCATTTTCCATTATTTCTTCGCTCCTAATAGTTGCAGCGTGATGATAAATAGCCTAAAGCCTTTCTCGATAAATGGTCTATTAAACACATTTTTTTCAATTCGAACTAGTGAGATTAGCGCGTTCAAACAAATAAACAAACACTTCGGCTTTATTATATTAGTAAGTATAGATTCTTATTGAAAACAAGACTGTACCAACTCTACTGCAATACTAGGCTTTAACTAAGTACCTACACAAAAAGTGTATTGTATCGATGTTACCGTCATTAATTGTGTACGTTCTGGTCTAGTCGCCATGTTTAAAATGACACGCCCGTGATGATTCTTCCTGTATTCTGTTACCAGTAGGAAAGAACAAATAATAGGTACAGGATATCAACGTTTCTGATCCTACTAATATTATAAATGCGATAGTTTGTATGTCAGGATGTCAGTCACGCAAAAACTACTGCACCGATTACGATGAAATTTGGTTTGTTTGTTTGTAAACTCTTTATTGCACATAAAAATAAATATAACAAAATCAGAACAGTCATTGGATATAAAAGAATATGTACAATGGCGGACTTATCCCAATCGGGATTTCTTCCAGTCAACCAAATTGTATGTAGGTAGCTGAAGACCCAGAATAACAAATAGGCTTTTCATCCCGGAGTTCCCGCGGAATTGATTTCACGCGGACGAAGTCGCAGGCGCCCTCTAGTCAGTTATAATTTGCCTTGTGGTTTTCAACACCCAATAAATGGTGTCAAGACAAAATGTTGTTAGGAATTTTGCGCAACGTGCCGTGTGGTTCCCGGCACCAATAGAAAAAAGAATAGGACCTCTCCATCTCTTTCCCATGGATGTCGTAAAAGGCGACTAAGGGATAGGGTTAAAAACTTGGAATTCTTCTTTTAGGCGATGGGCTAGCAACTTGTCACTTTATGTGAATCTCAATTCTATCAGTAGGTAAGCCAAACAGCCGATCGTGGCCTATCAGTATTTTCAAGACTTGTTGACTCTGTCTAACCCGCAAGGGATATAGACGTGATTATATGTTTCTATGCATGTAACCCCGTATGGGATAAAGACGTGACTATATGTATATACGTAATAAACATATGTATAAAAACGTATGAGATTGAAAATCGTGAAATTGTTTTAAAAGTTCTATTTCTACAGTGTATTTCTGATTACATTGTGATTTCTACCTATCGATAGATAGTAATATTTTATCGTTTCTATAACCTTAACATAAACACGGTTTATTTTGGCAAAGACGGCGTGACGGAAGGCAATTTGCCACTATGACAGAGCCTTCGCGTGGGAGAACATTCAGTGCTCCGGAAAATGGCGTTACCCACTTCTGATAGAATAAATACATGGTTGGATGATGTGCGGAGAAAAACTGGCTAAGTTCGTGTCGGCCCACGCGCAATGAAAGCTTTATAATTTTCCTTTATAGACGAAGAGAGATGTGTGAACAGTTTCGTCATGTCCGTCTATAAATTAGGTTTTGAAAATGTTACTAACTTACTCAGATTTTGTTCATACATGCAACCACTATTTGACTGTGCCGTGTGGTTCCTGGCACCAATAGAAAAAATATAATAGGACCACTCCATCTTTTTCCCGTGGATGTCGTACAAGGCGACTAAGGGATAGGCTTTTACACTTGGGATTCTTCTTTTAGGCGACGGGCTTGCAACTAGTCACTTTATATGAATCTCGATTATATCAGTAAGCCAAACCGCTGTTCGTGGCCTGTCAGTATTTTCAAGACTTGTTGGCTCTGTCTACCCCGCAAGGGATATAGACGTGATTGACGTGACGTATGTATGTATGACCACTATGTGAGGATATTCAAAATGGGAGCAATCACGCAAATTTAAATTCAAAATTTTTATTAATTAAGTATTACGGAACATTTCAAACATCAGTCAATAATTGTTATATCTTTTGGTAACACGTTGCAATGATTTCAAACCTCCTCATTTCTAGCTCAATTAAAATTTTAATAAAAAAGTTTTTTCATCAAATGTAACATCGTTCTACATCGTTCTTTCTAGACATTCCCATGAGAGTGACACCTTAGTGCAAATATAGTACACACCCACATACATACATATAGTCACGTCTATCACGTCCTTACGGGGAAGACAGAGCCAATAGTCCCGAAAAGACTGAATGGCCACGTTCAGCTGCTCGGCTTAATGATGGAATTGAGATCCAAATAGTGTCAGGTTGCTAGCCCATCGCCTAAAAAAAGGATCGCAATTTTATAAGCATATCCCTTAGTCGCCTTTACGACATCCATGGGAAAGATATGGAGTGATCCTATTCTTTTTTGTATTAATATTAATATTGTGAAGTTGACGTTGTTGATGAAAATGCTGCAGTGCAGTTTGTTACCGCTTCTTCTGCACTGACGCCTTGGAAGCGGCAGTAAACTTAGTTTTTAAGTAATTTATTTGACGTCAACCAAGTTGTTAAACCATACGACAATTATTAAGCGATATAATAATATCCTATAATAATGAATAAAAATTTTGAATTTTGAATTTTTTTGAATTTTATTGTTGTCGGGAACAACTCACCCACATAAATAACATTTTTTTGGAAAAACCTCATGTATCGAAGCTATTACAATAAAACTAATCTAATATTATTTAACACTTGGAAAATACACTACACCTTCTTTACTATGTGATTATTCTAAGCCTACAGATAACAAGATGTACCTACTATGCAAGTAAGTATTGTAACTAGTACATTATCTGATAACATTTTCAATGACAAGTTAATATCTCGTGTTTTGCTCAGATTCCCATTAATGAATAGTTAATTACAGCGGTGTTAGGTTAATCAATGGTTATCTGAATACAATCACGTCTTTATATCTTACGGGGTATATAGAGCTGACAGTCTTGAAAAGGCCACACATAATGGCATCCCTTTTCATACATATGGTCACGTCTATGTCCCTTGTGGGGTAGACAGAGCCAACAGTCTTGAAAAGACTGATAGGCCACGCCCAGCAATTTGGCTTAATGATAGAATTGAGATTGAAATAGTGACAGGTTGCCAGCCCATCGCCTAAAAAAGAATCCCAAGTTTGTAAGCCTATCCCTTAGTCGCCTTCTACGACATCCATGGGAAAGACACGGAGTGATCCTCTATTATTTTTTGTACCGGAGCCGGGAACCACACGGCATATCTTTGAGGTACACAAAAAAAATTAAGATTATATTGGTAAATATTTATTTAATATATCCCCTATAATCGTAATAGTGTAATTTTAATTAATTTATTACTCCGGGACATAAGAACTTATGTTCCTGAGAGTTCCAAAAACGAATACTTCTTTCGCATTCATATGAAGTAGATAAACTACCTCTTTCCACGCTTTACATTACATTGTAGGAACAACTAAGCCAAAACTGAATGACAAACGATTGCGCGTTTTAATATCGAACAACGCCATCTGTTGGCGATTCCTGCCGTTGACTTTAACGCAGCTGGCTCGCACTATATTTTTTCTTCGCTAAACCAGACCAGCGTGGAAGCTATTCCAATAATACGTTTATTTATTATCTTCACATTTATATCACCTACATGATAAAATCATTTATTATTTCCTTTTCTTTGATATTTGAATTGAATTTTTTCTGATGCACTCCGCTACAATGCTTCGGTATGCTTTCCGACATTTTTCCTTCCATTTATAGATTAGACGGCCTTTGTGGCGCAGCGGTAGTACGCTTGTCTGTGACATCGGAGGTCCCGGGTTCAAATCCCGGCCAGGGCATGATGAGAAAAGAATTTTTCTAATTGGCCTGGGTCTTGAATGTTTATCTATATAAATATTTATTAGTACAGAATATAGTACCGTTGAGTTAGTATCGTAACACAAATCTCGAACTTACTTCGAGGCTAACTCAATTAGTGTAATTTGTCCCGTATATACTTATATATTAATTATTTATTTTTATTTCGTCCAGTTCGTAGCGTCTTCAGTTCTAAGACCATTAGCGCGCATTATTAATAATAAGGCAATGAGACTGATCTGTCGTAATTAAGCTTATATTATGTAGGGTGTATAAGATATCTTTTGCGATATCAACCCAAAATCCCTTCGGCTTGCCCCTTCTAATTGGACCCGACGGAGGCGGCATAGCCAAACATCTCATCATTAATGTAGACAATGTGCATTCGTCCACGATTTAGATTTAAGAGATCTATATTTGTAAATTGACGTCCGATGAAAATGCTGCAGTGTAGTTTGTTCCGCCGCTTGTTCAACACATGCGCTTTGGAAGCGGTAGTAGTTATAATTAGATTTAAGTTATGTGACGTCAATAAGTGATACCTTGTATCCAATTTTGAAAATAAATCTATTCTATTCTATTCTGTGCCCCAAATAGTCAGCAGGCTTCTGCAAGACGTGGCCGTTCCAAAGAAGCTTGGCTTGGATATCTTTTTAAATTGAAGAGCTAACTCTTGTTGACGGAGTTAAGTGGAGCGTCCTCCATTCATCTCCTCCATCAAAGGACCAATCCATCTCTTTCCCATGGATGTCGTAAAGGGCGACCAATGGATAGGCTAATATACTTGGGATTCCTGTTTTAGGCGATGGGCTAACAACCTGTCACTATTTGAATCTCAATTCTATCATTAGGCCAAAATAGCCAAAGGCCACGTTCAGGTGGAACGTGGCCTTTTATTATTTTGATGAGTATTGGCTCTGTCTACCCTATTTTCTATTTCTATTGGTGCCGAGAACCATAAGGCACGACCTAGGTGATATATTCATTATATCCGGTATGAAGAAAGTAGAATTTTTGTTTCCACATTTCATAATTTGATTCTAATTTCAAAAGTTATGAATCACAACAAAACAAAGTCGCTATTTTAGTCTGTTTGTCTGTATGCTTAAATCTTAAAATTACGCAACGGATTTTGATGCGGTTTTTTGTAACAGGTAGAGTGATTCAAAAGGAAGGTTTTTATGTATATTTTTTTCCGAATTTTGCACCCGTGCGAAGCCGGGGCGGGTCGCTAGTATGAAATAAAATTAGGCGGTGTTTAAAAAGTCTACTATGCATTCCTTTTTTTTTATTAGATGCTTTGCTGGTACCTAACACCTGCTTCAAAATCTGTGACTTATCAAATGTCATTTGAATAATTAATGTTTAATTACCCGCATTATGTATTAAATAACCTTCTTTTTCTTACTACGCAGTGCCAAAGGAGGCGGTTTTTTCCGATTTTATAAATGATACATACGTACCTAAATTCATCTAAATTGGTAATTTATCAGACAATAAGAATAAAATTAAAAGTACCTAAAGGTAACAATTTACATACAAGTTAAAGTTATGTACTATAAAATATACTAAGCTAGATATAGATTTTTTTAAGATACCTAATTAAAATAAATATCAAGTTGTTATACTTACATTCAAAGTTAGCAAATCGTACAAACATCAATCCATAATCGTATCCACAACACAAAAACCACAATTTCACTTATTAATTTCACACAACACTAGTAACACCAAATATTCGATTAAAAATGGAACTATTACAAAATTGACGTGACGCAACCGCGAAAGTAAAAGTTCGAACGTCCGCGTTCGAAGTTTGAAAATTTGAAATTACGCGCGACGCGTTCGCCGTCCCACCTGGCGCGCGGTGTACTGCGCGCGCGCCGGTTGGTCAAGGAGCAAGGACCGCCAACCTGCTTGGCCGGATATGTAGGGTTGGCAACGTTGTTATGGCAGTATGGTGCAAACTTAATTATAGTTACAAAAAGTGGACCCGCTCAAGCTTGACGAATGGGTGCCAGAGTCGGTCTATGACCTATAACTTTTTATTGTTCAATATATGTAGTTAGATCGTTTTCGTTTGGTAAGATTGTAAAATAAAGAAAGGCTTTTTAAAATCGGTTCAGTAATTGTTGTTTAAAACATGAGTCAGTTATTCATTGTCGAAAAATTACGAAGAAAAGATTTTTATTTTTTATTTGTTATATTTACGGATAAATTCAAAATCTACAAATTCGATTTCGATTAAATTTTACAAACTAGCAGATTAAACTCTAAGAAACAATTAAACAAATGCAGGAGCAAGGCTCCAAGAATAATTGTAGATGTCAATATTTCCCGAAAGCAAATTTTAATATCAATCTTTATCATCTATTTTGAATGAATAAAATTCATGCGTACGCGCAAAGGAAGCCGACGTCTATAAAAAGAATCATAAAATGTTCTACGCAAATCGTTTCCTCATTCATGACTGTACTATCATCATTACGTTGTTACCTCGCCTTACCTCACCTCGCTGTTCTTGGTCTACTAGTTGATATTGCTACGCAGTTATTCATAGTACATTGCACACAGAAATGTTAATCCTATCCTTAATTATGCATACGTTATTACACAGAGAATACAGGTACTTTTCTATTGCAAGACTTTCTCAAAAATTACATGCATACATACATATAATCACGTCTATATCTGAAAAGACTGAAAGGCCGAGTTCAGCTTGATGCCTTTATGAAAATGCTTGACCGAAATCATCCAAACATATAATAACATCTATATCCTATGCGGGGTAGACAGAGCCATCAGTCTTGAAAAGACTGATATCGATTCCAAAAATCTTTCTGATCTGACAAATTGATCCATTGTTATTCCGAAATATTCAAGTGTATTTTACTTATTTTGGTGACATTTACAATAGTGTTTGTCTTCTGCAGTTATTAACCTTCTGAACAGAGACTGAGCATCTTGGAACCGGAAAACATCTCAAAAACAAGCCTTCAATTTCTCTGACCACTAGAACATACAACGGTTGTTAAGTTACAACAATATGGTGTATCATTATGTAACACCGCAATCTATAGCGGAAATGTCATGCGTGTAGTATTCTGAGAGAAAAATGGTCAATTAGTGCAGTTCAAAATGAATGGTATCATAGTCTGTGGTTGTCTATTAAATTCTAGATTTTTTTTCTCGTGATTTTATAATTAGAAAGTGAATTTTGATATCTGTATTGAGAATTAATTATTGATTTAGAAAGTAAAATTTAAATAATAATTTAATATATTATACATACATACATAAAATCACGCCTCTTTCCCGGAGAGGTAGGCGGTAATTTAATATATTATGTAGAATTTAAATAGTATTGTATGTGATTATGTAGGTACATATATTTTTATGTTTATTTATTTGACTTCCTAACACAAAACATGCCCGATTTAGGAATATAGAAATTGCTTTAAGCTAAAAAGCATTATATCGGTTCAGTCACTCGATAGAATATTTTTTTATTTAAATTAATATACAAATTATACCCAAAAAATATACTTGCTTAATTTATATGCACGCAGAGATGAGACAGAGGTTAGATACCAACCCACTTAACGCCTTAGTACGACGTATTGTTACTTATTTACACGTGACTTATTTACGTATGTACCTATGTAATTGTTTAACTACATACGTAAATAAGTCACGCTTCTTTCCCGGAGTGGTAGGCAGAGACCACATCTTTTTCCACTTGCCACAATCCCTGCACACTTCTTTCGCTTCATCCACATTCATAACTCTCTTTATGCAAGCTCGGCGGTTTCGGGTATTCTTGACCTGACCTTATGCTAGAACGTTCCCGATTCGATCAAATTACGTTCGTCTAGGCCCTCCCACTCCAATAGTCCTATTCATACTTCCTTTGTATATTTGCTTAGTCAAGCTGCTTTCATTCTTCTAAGCATTCCCTTTTCTATTTCTGTCAGTTTATCTTCTTTCACAATTTAGTTACTAGTTTAATTTTCAATTATTTTTAAATTTTTTGTGTTTTTATAAGTCAGTTTTAATATTTTGTTTTTCTGTCCATGATTTCTTGGTGACCCTACCGGAAATACCAAAAGCGTGAGAACTCGCGAGTTCATGATCAAAGATGGAGGACAAAAAAAAACTGAAGCTCAACAATAATTCGTGAAGTACCTTTTGAATTAATTGTACTTTTTAATATGATTTTTACTACGCTTTTATTAGCTTGGGTTGTATGTATGTATGTAACGGAATCTTTGAGCTTAATTTTTTACTGGTTTCTAATTTTATTCATTTTCTTATGTAGACCAATTTCGTTTTGAGTCAAAGTTTAAACTAATTTAATGTTTAAGCATGTTTTGCAGAGTTAAAACAAATTTTAATTGAAGATCCGTGAAAGTTTTAAGTAAATCGGTTCTTATTAAATAAAATTACATGACTTTACCACTACACGAAATTAAAATCACATCTATAATATTAGTTAAGTGTGCCGTGTGGTTCCCTACACCTTTAGAATAGGACCAATCCACATCTTTAATGATGAAATGAAATGAAATGAATGAAATGAAATGAATAAATTTATTTGCAGGCAAACACGGTAAAAAATACATAGTAGGACAAAAGTATGTCTAGGTTTAACCGAGCAAGCGTGTTGCACCAATAGTTGGCATGCAAATGTTGAAGTCAATAATGTCTATTAAAATAAATTACAAATACGATAAAAATTACGTCAATAGTTACAATAATAAAAAAGCATTAATTAAAATTATTTGGTGGCGCTATAACATGGAAAAGGCTTAAATTAACTTAAGATTTTTCTTAAAGGCGATGGGCTTGCAACCTGTTACTATTTGAATCAGAAAAAACTGAAAGGCCACGTTCACCCTTTTAGTCTTTTCAAAACCGTAAACTCTGTCTACCCCAAAAGCAATAAATACGTGACATATGTTTTTATATACTTTTTCCAACGTGAAATGGCACATGTCAAATGAACCGAAACTCACTGTATGTCTCATAAAAATACGTAACTAAGCTTCTAGAAAGCTAAACATAGGTTCTCATCTCAACCAACAAAGCCGGCTAATACGACTCCTGAATGAGAGCCGAGCTCGTCACCTGCGTTATGATGAAGGGAAAGGAAACTGGAGCAATGGTAACCAACTCCTCGTTTTTATTCCATTTTTATTCGCATGAATTTTATTTTATTTCTTCGTAAGGCTGCTAAAGTTCACGTCTTCTAATAGCTCTCAAGAATGTATAATTTTCCCCTTTTCTTTTCACATTTTTCATTATTTCTTTGTTCCTTATAGTTGCAGCGTGATGTTATACAGCCTAAAGCCTTCCACGATAAATGGTCTATACAACGCAAAAATAATTTTTCAACTCGAACCAGTAGTTCCTGAGATACGCGTTCAAACAAACAAACAAACTCTTCAGCTTCATAATATTAGTAAAGATACAGAGTTAGCTCTAAAATGTAAGGAGTAGTAAAAATGAACAAGTCCTGAAAACCTTCAACATTCGTGGTCACCTTGATAGGGCTGCCACATGCCTCGATTTGTCCTACTTTTGTTCCGCGCTCATAGTTTGAAACGAATGGGATATGAAGTAAACAAACATTGTGTTGTGTAAGCCGATTGTTGAAGAAGCCATACATACATATGGTCACGTCTATATCCCTTGCGGGGTTGACAGAGCCAACAGTCTTGAAAATACTGAATGGCCACGTTCAGTTATTTGGCTTTATGATAGAATTGAGATTCAAATAGTGACAGGTTACTAGCCCATCACCTAAAAAAAGAATCCCATGTTTTGTAAGCCTATCCCTTAGTCGCCTTTTACGACATTCGTGGGAAAGAGATGGAGTGATCCTATTTTTTTTCCGGTTATCCATACAATTTACAACAACAATTTACCTTTCAGTCTTTTCAAGATTTCTCTGATTTATCGTAAGGGATATACCTACATGTGACTACATGTACATATGTATGTAATATTATAAACGTGGAAGAGTCTTCATGAAAGCATACATGTGAAAGTGTATGTTTGTTCACGTCAGAATCACTCAACTGATCATCATGTAATTTTATGTAGAACTAGCTGTGCCCGCGACTTCGTCCGCGTGTAATAGTTATTTTGGGCATCATTGAAGCCCTCAATGATGAATAATCTTCCCCGTTTTTTTTTACATTTTCATTATTTCTTTGCTCCTTATAGTTGCAGCGTGATGTTATATAGCCTAAAGCCTTCCTCGATAAATGGTCTATTCAACGCAAAAAGAATTTTTCAATTCCAACCAGTAGTTCCTGAGATTAGCGCGTTCAAACAAGCAAGCAAGCAAACTAACAAACTCTTCAGCTTTATAATATAAGTATAGATATAGAGAAGGACTTTTCAAGCAAACACAGCCGCGCGAGTTTAACTAGTGTATAAAAAGTTCAACGGACAGACAGTCTCATTTAACATGTTGAATTCTTTTTGGCGTCATTGGAACGACCCATAAAACAAACGTTACCATGACTCCCGCGCTATTGACAAAATCTTTTCGAAACAATTTTTACTGAAAACGAAAAACAAATTGTAAAAATGGTTTTGTTATTTAAACATTTATAAAAAATAATAAAACATATAACGATGAAGTTACTGAAGTTCCACCTGAGGTACCATCCCCCGGGCATCATTCTGGAGTATTCTCAGAAGGGTGTCATCAAGAACAAAGATATTGATCTTTTGGACCTCAACTCCAAGTAAGTTTTCCAATTCATTATTAACAAGTGACGCGGGAAGCGACTTTGCTTTATACTATGAAGTGAAGATATAGTTAAGAGAACATAAATCATGCCTTTTTCCCGGAGGGGTAGGCAGAGACTACTTCTTTCCATTTACCACGATCTCTGCATACTTCCTTCGCTTCATCCACATTCATAACTCGCTTCATGCAAGCTCGTACCTTTCGGGTACTTATCTATGACCTGACTCTTTGCCAGGACGTCCTTAATTTGATCAAGATACGTTCGTCTAGGTCTTCCCACCAGTGAAGAAATAGTATAAAATATCCCTACATGGTGTTTATTGGTCCGCCTGTGAACACCATCCAGGGTTGGATAAGTTGGAGAACCTCCAATCTAATCGGGAACCCATTACCCAGATTCATTCATATATAAATTCATATGTTCTCACAATTTACTATATCAAAACTAACACATAAATACATACATGTCACGTCACGTCTTCATCCCTTACGGGGTGGTCAGAGCCATAACATGACGGCCTCTGTGGCGCAGCGGTAGTGCGCTTGTCTGTGACACCGGAGGTCCCGGGTTCGAATCCCGGCCAGGGCATGATGAGAAACGAACTTTCTCTGATTGGCCTGGGTCTTGGATTTTCATCTAATAAAGTATTTATTATAAAAATACAGTGTCGTTTACTTAATATCTCGTAACACAAGTTTCGAACTTACTTCGAGGCTAACTCAATCTGTGTGATTTGTCCCGTATATATGTATTTATTTATTTAATAACAATCTCGAAAAAAAGACCACGTTCAGCTTAAGTATCAAAATCTAGTAATCAAAATATTTTCCAGTTCGGACATAAAAGAAATAGCACTGAGACTCCACAAAAAGGAGGTTCTCATAACTGAGGAGGTCCGCGAGCAGTTGGAGCAGTGTCTGGAGACGCTGAAGAAGAGGATAGAGCATGAAGGGCCAACAGGGAAGAGGTTTTACATCTACAAGACTCTTATGACTCATGTGCTGCCGCTAACCAATGTGGCCTTTGACAAATCTGGAAGAAGGTATGACTTTTAAATAATTCTTCTATCTCTCTCGCTCTCACTCTCTCTCATTCGTGTTCGTGCACCAAATTGTAGCAATAGTTTTCGAGTGATGCGAGTACAAACATACAGACAGGAAGACGGACACAGAATTTCTGGCTTCTCTTGGTAAAAATATAATGACGTCTACCTATGTACCTTGCGGGGTAGACAGAGCCAACAGTCCTGAAAACACTGAATGGCCACGTCCGGCTGTTTGACCCAATGATAGAATTGAGATTCAAATAGATACAGGTTACTAGCCCTAAAAGAAGAATCCCAAGTATATAAACCTATACCTTAGTCGCCTTTTACGACATCCATAAGAACGAGATGGAGTGGTCCTATTCTTTTTTTTATTGGTGTCGGGAACCAAACGGCATAAATCTCTTGGTATTAATACCATTATATTGATTTTTGAAAACAACGGTCAGTTATAATTTATTGTACCTCCATATCTAGTAGGAGTTTTACAAATACATACATACATACATACATATATAGATAGATAGATAGATAAAACTCTTTATTGCACCATAAGAGTGAAACATACAAAACAACACAAAGCAGATATATATGGTACAAAGGCGGACTTATCGCTAAAGCAATCTCTTCTAGTCAACCTTTGGGTGGAAGGAAACCAAACAGGAGATTGGCGTTGGCGCAGAGCAAGATAAATAAATGTTTGAACATAATAAAATACACACAGAATATATATATCTACATATAATACTTACAAATACGCATAAATACATACATAAAATCACGCCTCTTCCCCGGATAGGTAGGCAAAGACTACCACTTTCCACTCGCCACGATCTCTGCATACTTCCTTCGCTTACTTTTTACAAATAACAATATGTACCTACCTATTAATTATTATATTATACCAAAAAGGCTCGACTGGCTGTGCACAGGGGCGTGTTGGTCCCGACATTAATGTATGGGAGTGAAAGTTGGGTATGGCAAAAGAAGCACGAAAGCAGAATAAATGCAGTGGAAATGAGAGCGTTAAGGAGTATGTTGGGTGTGAAATTGAGTGACCGGATAAGGAACAGCGTGATAAGGGAATGTTGTGATGTGAAAGAAGATGTAGTTACAGGAATAGAAAAGGGTATGTTGAGATGGTTCGGTCATGTGGAGAGGATGAATGAAAACAGGTTGACTAAGCAGATATACAAGGGGAGTGTGGAGGGAAAGGTCGGGGTGGGAAGACCTAGACGAACATATCTTGATCAAATTAAGGACGTCCTGGTGAAGGGTCAGGTCAAAAGTGCCCGAAACCGCCGAGCTTGCATGAAGAGAGTTATGAATGTGGATGAAGCAAAGGAAGTATGCAGGGATCGTGGCAAGTAGAAAGAGGTAGTCTCTGCCTACCCCTCCGGGAAAGAGGCGTGAGTTTATGTATGTATGTAGGTATGTATGTACCTACCTATTACACGTGCGTTCTTCCACAGATGCCTCTCGGGCAGCTACGACAGGACCTGCAAGGTGTGGGACGTGGAGAGCGGCAACGAGATGAAGACCCTCGCTGGCCACCAGAACGTGGTGTACTCCGTGGGGTTCAACTTCCCCGCTTGGTTTGTTTGTACTGGCAACTAACATAATAACGTGGCCATTCAGTCCTTTCAAGACTGTTGGCTCTGTCTACCCCGCGAGGGATATAGACGTGACCATATGTATGTATTATATTGTCGGCCTCTGTGGCGCAGCGGTAGTACACTTGTCTGTGACACCGGAGGTCCCGGGTTCGAATCCCGGCCAGGGCATGATGGGAAAAGAACTTTTTCTGATTGGCCTGGGTCTTGGATGTTTATCTATATAAGTATTTATTATAAAATATAGTATCGTTGAGTTAGTATCTCGTAACACACGTCTCGAACTTACTTCGAGGCTAACTCAATCTGTGTAATTTGTCCCGTATATATTTATTTATGTAACTAACATAATAGTATATAAATCATCATTGCAATGTTCGAATTCTGGACTTGTTTGACAACAATTGTGACGTGTGGTTCCCGACACCAACAGAAAAAAGAATAGGACCCCTCCATGTCGTTCCCATTGATGTCGTAAAAAGCGACTAAGGGATAGGCTATATAAACTTGGGATTCTCTCTTTGCGCGATGGGCTGGCAACCTGTCACTATTTGAATCTCAATTCTATCTTATAACAGCTGAGTGTTGGCCTATCAGTCTATTCAAGGCTGTTGGCTCTGTCTACCACACGGGATGATGAAAGAAAATGAATGATGTCAGGGTCAGGGTCAAAAGTACCCGAAACCGCCGAGCTTGCATGAAGAGAGTTACGAATGTAGATGAAGCGAAGGAAGTATGCAGAGATCGTGGCAAGTGGAAAGAGATAGTCTCTGCCAACCCCTCCGGGAAAGAGGCGTGATTGTATATATATGTATGTAAAATGAATGATAATCACCTTTATTCCTCTGACAGCAACCGTGTAGTTACTGGTTCCTTCGACAAATCAGCCAAAGTCTGGGACCCCACGACTGGGGAATGTCTCGCCACGCTGTGGGGTCACAATGCGGAGGTGGTGGCCGTCCAGTTCAACGCTAAGAGTGACCTGGTCGCCACTGGGTCAATGGACCACACGGCGAAGCTGTTTGACGCTAGGACTGGTGAGATCTTCATAAGCATATCTATCTTTTTGGGTTTGACAAAGATTTCGTTCGTGCAAACTAGAGCGTTTTATGAATAGAATAGATTTATTTTCAAAATTGGATACCTACAAGGTATCACTTGTTGACGTCACTTCACTTAAATCTAATGAACTACTGCCGCTTTCGAAGCGCATGTGTAGAAGAAGCGGCGGAATAAAATTACACTGCAGCATTTTCATCGGACGTCAATCTATACTAATATTATAAAGCTGAAGAGTTTGTTTGTTTGTTTTTTCCTTTGTTTTTTTGTTTGTTTGTTTGAACGCGCTAATCTCAGGAACTACTGGTTCGAATTGAAAAATTCTTTTTGCGTCGAATAGACCATTTATCGAGAAAGGCTTTAGGCTATTTAAGAGCCCTTGAGGGCTTCAATGATGCCCATGATAACTATTCCAAGCGGACGAAGTCGTGGGCACAGCTAGTTTACAAATATAGATCACTTAAATCTAAATCGTGCCTCTGTCTTAGTTCTTCATACCGGATATTTATTTAGTTTGTTTGTACCAGATATTTTCTTAGCGTTCTTCATATTTAGCTTCTTTGAAAGCGACCTAAGAAGAGCCGTCCGTGAACTCACTAAAAAAAGTACCCTAAATGTATAGTAATGGTTGGTACAGTTTTCAAAGGAGACTTTAACAGTTTACAAAAAACTGGTCTTAATACAGTTTCACTATATTTTGGAATCACAGGACGATGGTAAATGTTTTCGGCAGGTCAAGAGATCCATAATTACGAAGGTCACACGGCGGAGGTGATAGCTCTGCAGTTTGACCCCAACGAGGGTCAGAGGCTGATAACGGGCTCCTTCGACGGGACCATATCGATGTGGGACACAAGGGTCAGCGAGTGAGTTAATCAGTCAGATTGATCATAATAATTTAACAAACTAGTCCCGCGTAAATGTACCTAAACTATGTTTAATATTGCTTCTTGAACTACCTTGTACTACTTACATACATACATATGGTCACGTCCTTATCTCATGCGGGGTAGACAGAGCCAACAGTCTTGAAAAGACTGAATGGCCACGTTCAGCTATTTGGCTTAATGATAGAATTGAGATTCAAATAGTGACAGGTTACTAGCCCATCGCCTAAAAAAAACCCAAGTAAGCCTATCCCTTAGTCGCCTTTTACGACATTCATGGGAAAGAGATGGAGTGGTCCCATTCTTTTTTGTATTGGTGCCGGGAACCACACGGTACTACATACTAACATAGAATCACACCTCATTCCCGGAGGGAAGACAGAGGCTACACTTTTCACTTGCCACGACCCTTGCATACTTCTTTAGCATCGTCCACATTCATTATAATTAATGGCTTTACGTATATATTAGTTTGAAGAGCAATTAGGTAAGTAGTAAGGCTAATGCTTCTAAAAATAGCTTTTTATAAAAATATATATTCCAATGATTTTAAATATAATCTTTCTATATCTTTAGAAGGTAAATCTAGGACCTACAATAAACAGACAATGGTAATTTTAATGTTATTTCAAATATAATCTGATGTTTCAAGCCACGCAAAGCGCTTGTCTCCATTGGAGGTCATTTAACCTTGTACCTAAAAACGTCACAGACCATCATGATAAGAAACTATGATTGATAAAGCACATAATCGTCAATCATTTCTATTGTAAGTAGTTTACATTCACTGCTAATTTGCTATATCGTTAGGCAAAGAAGCACCTTTATAAAAAGAATAGCAAAAAATAACTCTTTGATTAAAATTTCGTTTTCCCATTTTTTTCACACACTGAGAGTTTTATCGCTTGACAGCTTTTTATTTATTTATTACTCGTAAAACTCTCTTTTTTAACAAGCCTAGATTTTCTGGATACCTAGTGCTAAATCCCTAGGTAACCAAAGGTATCACATTCGTATTTTCTCAGCCGCAAAAGCAATTTTTTTACATCTAAATTTGCCGTAGAGTTTTTACTGATACTAAGTTTTAACTGATTTTGTTATAAAATCACTTTTTACTCCATTGTAGATATTAAAGGAAAGAGAAAGACAGAGTTAAAAATCAAAAATTTATAATTCTTCTATACCAAGTTGACCATATGACTTAATATCAGCAAAAACACTTTTCAGCATATTTGCTCTTAGTTTTGTAACAGGAGTATATTTCTTATTCCAGTCGTGTGTCTGTCTTTCGCGGTCACGAGGGCGAGATCTCCAATGTCCAGTTCAACTGGGACAGTTCTCTAGTCGGCTCCTCTTCTTTGGACGGCAGCGCTAAACTCTGGGACGCCAGACAGAGCTCCTGTCTTGCTACTGTCGCTGGACATACTGATGAGGTTTGTGTAGCTTGGTTCCTATTGGTTTTTTATTTCATAAATACCATCATCTTTCGGCCTTTGTCCCGTCTTTTTCTTTGGAATCCATGACGACTTCCAGGAGAGTTTAGTCAGAAGTCAGGCCGTATTAGATTAGGTTTAAATAAGTACTTGCTCAATTTAGGGAGTAACCTAATGAAGGTTTTCGGAACGGTGCCACGAAGAAAAGCACTTCGGATTGATTATATCGACTTGGAGTCAGCAAGGAACCGTATCCCTTTTTGGATCATATTTACGCTACAATACCCATTCAGTTGAAACTTTGAAATGTTTATGTGTGTAGTCACTCAGAAGTCTTCGATTTGTTTAAACGGCCATCACGGCCATGTGCAACCATGTAAGGTACATATAAGACTATGCTATCCGTGCAGTCTGTAGGAAGATAGAATTAAAAAGGTTTTATCTCCACAGGTCCTGGATATCTGCTTTGACTGGGCTGGCCAGCGCATGGCCACCTCCTCCAGTGACTGCTCGGCGAGGATCTACGACGTCAGATCAGACTTCAAAGAGCTGGCCGTCATGAGAGGACATCGCGAGGAAGTCTCTAAGGTACTTTAATTGGAAGCCTTAAAAAGCTGGTCCATCTAAGTTTGTCCATCTATATGCATACAAGCATCACGTTATAACATAAGAATTAGATTAGATGCTGGATAATTACGATGTCAGGGCCGACTTTGCGACGCTGGCTATGATGAGAAAGCATTGCGAGACTAAGACAAGACAAGACCTTCCTTTTGGCGGTCGACCCTGAATCATCACTCCTTTTACACATGCCTACTTACCTCGCTGGAGAGGAGTCTGGATAAAATCCACCTGGAAAAAAAAGCCTCTTTCCCGGAAAGGCTGATAAAGTCTTCATCTTTACACTTGTCACGATCAATTCTAAGATTGGATATTTGTGAAGTTGACGTTGTTGAAGATAACGCTGCAGTGCAGTTTGTTAACGCTTCTCCTGCACTGACGTCTTGGAAGCGGCAGTAAACTTAGTTTTAAGTAATTTATTTGACGTCAACCAATGTTGTGAAACCAAAAGATTTGACAATTATTAAGCGATATGAAGTATCCTATAATAATGAATAAAAATTTTGAATTTGAATTTCTTTCGCTTCATCCACGTTCTTAACTCTCTTCATTTTCCTTTCGCCAAAGATTTCGATACAATGACTCATCTACTTAACTACCATTATTTCCAGGTGTGTTTCAGTCCAGCGGGCGGTTGCTTGCTGACCGCCTCGGCGGACAGGAGCGCCAGGGTCTGGAACACCACCACCGGGAACTGCATCCAGGTAGAAATACCACACTATCTAGAACCCACACTCTTCACATCTGTCTCCAGGTGTGTTTCAGACCAGCAGGCGGGTGCTTGCTGACCATCTCGGCAGATAGAAGATGCAACCAGAAACAGAGGCAAAGACAAAAAAATATTGCGAAAACCACATACATACATATATACCTATGGTCACGTCTATATCCCTTGCGGGGTAGACAGAGCCAGAACAGTCTTGAAAAGACTGAATGGCCACGTTCAGCTATTTGGCATAACGATAGAATTGAGATTCAACTAGTGACAGGTTGCTAGCCCATCGCCTAAAAAAGAATCCCAAGTTTGTAAGCCTATCCCTTAGTCGCCTTTTACGATATCCATGGGAAACAGATGGAGTGGTCCTATTCTTTTTTGTATTGGTGCCGGGAACCACACGGCACCGAAAACCACCATCCTATTAAACGTATAATTCCAGGTGCTCTCCGGCCATCAGGGGGAGATCTTCTCCTGCGCGTACTCCTACGCAGGCGACGCCATTGTGACGGCGTCCAAGGACAACACCTGTCGCATTTGGAGGTGATTGGATTGGTGGCTCTAGCCAGTCACCGTCCAACCTGATTTTAGAAGACAGTTTTTGAAAATTTAAAAATAGAATGGAACATTTTGTGTGTTGTTAGGGATGTTGGTTGCCAGGATTCAAAACGATATTAATATACTTACATATTGCTTTTTTATTTAACCAATGATGAGTATCAGTTATTATGTATTCATAAAAAGAGTCTTTAAAAGAAGATTGGCGAAACTGGACCGCATTTATTTACAAAAGCGTGCCCGAACGAAAATGTATTAAATAAAAAGAGTTTAATTCGTATTATTTATTACCACAAAATCGTGATTTAAAAAGTAGGGATTATTAAGATGAATTAGTTCATAATTTTATTAAGACCAATTAAAACAAAACGTATTGAAGTGCAAAAATCATGCACAACTAAACGTTTTTCTTTTCAATAATGTATGCTCCAATCAGCGTAAAGCAATAATTGTCATGTCATTACATACATTCACGTCAAACGTCAAATCGCTATTCAAATCTACTTTCGTGACTTTCTGTGATCGTTCATGCTCGAGTTTTATTAGTGGTTTTTAAATTATTTGACGATTTAACGCGTGTTTTTGGACTTCAACGATTCTTGATTTAATATTAACATTTAGCATTGCCTTCTGGATTTCGATTTGCAAGTGATTGGTTTAGTAATTGCATATTGCAAAAGTTACTTAACCACCATTATCGCAGATTAAGTTCGTCGTATAGAAACAGTAGACTTGCATATTATGTATGTATTCATTACAAATTCATTTTAAACAACAATATATTATAACGAATAGAAAACCACGATTTAAATAATAACCTCACTTGTTACATTCAAGTGTAAATATTTTTGAAATCCCAACTTTAATATAATTAACACCATTAACTTTTTTGTTTGTCTAGATTAGTTCTATAAGTATCAATAGATTTCTTTCGTGAACGGGACTCCTAAGTCCAGGTCTGAAATTATATAGAAGTTCGCCATTCTTCTTTTAAAACTAGAATTAATCTCTTAAATATGCGATGATAAGGTTGCTAGCTGTCAGGATTTAAAAAGGTATTAGGCTTTATATAACCTATGATGAATGATGAATTATTCAACTACCTACTGGTACTTTTCCTACTTGTACTGCCAATAAATTTATAATATGGTGGTTCTAATGAGAAATAATGACCTTCGTTCAGGTTTTTGTTTTGCAATATTTGAATCTTTAGAACTCCGGCATCACCATTTCAAGCGAGTCGAATACTTATTTTAGATACAGAACTGGCAAGTTACTAAGTAGGTCCGTATTGTCCCTGATTTAAGAAACAGTTAAAAAAATATTTAAAAAATATTATATGATAGAAGAACATGCAGTTGGTGAATATAACCGTCGTTAATTATGGTAATGGGTGGTACTAGATTAACTATAAACCGAAACAAATTCGCCGCAAAATAAATTAAGTACCTACCCTACCCATGTTCCCGCAAAATAACTATCTAGATTCTAGACATATCTTAGTACTGTGTTCAATTAGAATAGTTAGTTATCTATAATACATAATTTTAAATCTGTTGGTTGAGTAAAATTTTTATACGTAGTTTTTCACATTATTATGCACAATTTAAAGAAAGATAGGTAAGACCTGTACGTATAGGTATCTACTTAATTTTTTTTTTCTTTCACCTTGCATTTTTTATTGCTCATAATTTTAACAAAATAGATACGTCGAATGGCATAATAAATTTTAATTTACAACTTACCGTAAAAATGCACATGTCACAAAAACTATTGCAAATAATAGTTACTTTGGAATGTAGTTAATAGGTATCACAAGCCCGCTTGAACATTGACTACAATAGTAAAATTATTTCAAATTAAATAACGCACAGAAGTATTTGTACCTACCTACATTTTGAAACCAAAAAATAACAATTATTTATTGCTATTTGATAATGGTGGATGTATCACAAGGTCCGATGGAGGAATGGTTAAAGTTCTATTAGCTCAAAGAGATGCCTTTGCGCACTCTCCAAAATGGATTAATGGATACTATGAAACACAGATAAATAAGGGACCTTGCAATGATGCTCCAAGGATTGAAGTTTATTTTTTGTGGGC
Source organism: Amyelois transitella (assembly GCF_032362555.1). NCBI lineage: Eukaryota > Metazoa > Arthropoda > Insecta > Lepidoptera > Pyralidae > Amyelois > Amyelois transitella. The sequence goes on along the minus strand of NC_083506.1, from coordinate 933,772 downwards.
ATATTGTTGTTTATAATCCCTTAAACTCTCCTAAATACTTTTCATAATTACATACTTACATATAAACACGTCTGTATCCCTTGTGGGGTTGACAGAGCCAACAGTCTTAAAAAGACTGATAGACCACGTTCAGCTGTTTAACTTAATGATAGAATTGAGATTCAAATAGTGACAGGTTGCTGGCCCATCGCCTAAAAGAAGAATCCCAAATTTTTAAGCCTATCCCTTAGTCGCCTTTTACGACATCCATGGGAAAAGGTTGGAATGGTCCTATTAATTTTTCTATTGGTGCCGGGAACCACACGGCACATTTCATAATTACATTAGCTGATTATTTCGAAACATTAATAATTGACACTTAAATGTATTATGACAGCAGTTTCTTGCATAAACTTATTTATTAATGCAGGTACTATTTACCTAAATTATTTAATAATACCTACCAGTATTTATTACATGCTAGACTAGCACCTTACATGATTTCCATATATTTATTGTAATAAACATATTTGCCGTTATAATAAACTAGATTTTATAAACAAACAAAACTTGTTTCATTTACAATTCAAACTTTGTAGGTATGTATGGTACATCTGTGGCGAAATATCATTGAGTATGTAACAGTATTTATAACATTGTTTTTTTTTTTACCTTTATACCTCCTCATATAAATTTAAAAAAATTGCTTTGGCTAGCTGGCTAGCCCGCGACGTCGTTCACGTGGTGGCGGTGGATGGGTTTCCATTTTATCATATAGCCCCTGTTTTTTTCTAATTTTACCCTTTTATTCGCAATAACCCATGTTCTTCCCCAGGGTCAATCCTATCTCTGTTCCAAATTTCATCAAAATCGGCTCAGTTTTTTTTCAGTGATACGGCATGAAGCTGACACAGTTACTTTCTCATTTATAATATAAGTAGGGATAAGGAATAAGTAGTCATGCAGCTTATGCATTTAAAATTTTCTTGCAACGCATAGGTCAACTCACGCGCCGCCTATTTGTTGTTTACGATGACGTCACAGGCAAGGAGAGCGCGTTGCATCTCAATTTCTTTACGAACAATACGAAGCGATGTAATCGAGAACATCCTGCCTCGGAGACGGGGGTCAAATGGACGTGATAAAGAGTACAGGCAAGCACAGCTATGTCATGTCACTTCACATTTTTTTAATGTAGGTAGACAATGTGCATTTGTCCACGATTTGGATTTCAGAGATGGATATTTTTAAATTGACGTACGGTGAAAATGCTGCAGTGTAGTTTGTTCCGCCGCTTCTTCTACACATGCGCTTTGGAAGCGGTTGTAGGTATGATTAGATTTAGGTAATATTTAAGTTATGTGACGTCAATAAGTGATACCTTGTATCCGATCTATACTTCTATACTTATTTTATAAAGCAGAAGAGTTGTTTGTTTGTTTGAACGCGCTAATCTCAGGAACTACTGGTTCGAATAGAAAAATTCTTTTTGTGTTGAATAGACCAATTATCGAGGAAGGTTTTAGGCTATATGACATCACGCTGCAACTATTAAGAGCGAAGAAATAATGGAAAATGTGAAAAAGTACGGGGAAAATTATTCATCCTTGTGGGCAACAATGATGCCCAATAAAATTTTACTTACATATTATCACATCTATTCCTTACCTACGCACAGATAGAGCCAACAGTCTCAAAAAGACTGAAAGACGTCGTACGAAAGCTTTATAGAATTGAGATTCGAATCGTGGCGGCCTTATTTATTAGCCTTTCCCTTGATTGGCTTTTATAATTTGCACGAGAAAAAAGGCTAACACTATATTTTTTTTTCGTTACCAAGTCAGCAAGCATGAACGTATCATGATAATGGAGCCGACCCTCGAATCATAATACTTTGATATTTTTTACAGACTAACACCAAACTAGGCTAGAAGTCTGCATGCCAGGTCGCCAAATTCCTTAAAATTACGAGAGCAAACGATTAACCAGGTAAACGTAACAGAAAATGTTACAAAATAAAATTAATGCATACATATAAGTAAAAGATGTCGTCGCCGTGTCGTGACTGTCGTTGGGATGAAATTGCTCTAGAAATAAATAGTGCTCTTGTACTAAATTTCTCTTTAGTTTATATAAGTTGTATTCCTACATACATACATACATATGGTCACGTCTATATCCCTTGCGGGGTAGACAGAGCCAACAGTCGTAAAAGGCTGAATGGTCACGTTTAGCAATTTGGCTTAATGATAGAATTGAGATTCAAATAGTGACAGGTTGCTAGCCCATCGCCTAAAAAAGAATCCAAAGTTTGTAAGCCTACCCCTTAGTCGCCTTTTCCGACATCCATGGGAAAGAGATGGAGTGGTCCTATTCTTTTTTTTATTGGTGCCGGGAACGACACGGCCACACGGTGTTCCTACTTTTTCCTTTATATAGGTACATAAAAAGTATCTATTAAACTAACACTTATCTTCAGAACTGTACATTACATAAAGGGTACGCCCCGCTGACAGCCGCTATCTCAGTTGACTACCGAACGCGGACCTACCACCTCAATATGAGGCGAATTAACCATATAATTACAACAACAATATTAACAATTATACTATCGTTCGCTAGCTCCGAATATAAATATGAAACTAAATGGTTCACAGTGCCGTTGGACCATTTCAGTTTTCAAAGGAACGAGACTTTCAAAATTAAATATTTAGTGAACGACAGTTATTGGGATAGGAACAATGGACCCATCTTCTTTTACACTGGGAATGAGGTGAGTTTTAATTTGTTAAAGTGTGACAGGACTTTCGAGGAGAAAATTTCGAATGTCTTGAAAAATGGATATGTTAGGAGTACCCGTAGTCGTTGAATATGCATGAAAAGAGTAATGAGAGTGAGAAGAAAGGTCTGTTAGGATCGTAGCAAGTGGAAATCTGTAGTCTCTGTCTACCCCAATGGGAAACAGGCGTGATGGGTATGTATGTAGGTATGTGTTTTAATACGTTATCATGTCATCTTGAACACTGATGGATAAAATTCTCCCTGAAAGACTGCCACTTTATTAGGAAGCGGTCTATAGTCAGTCTTTCTAAAAAGACTTACATGTATACACATAGTCAAGTCTATATTCTTTGCGAGGTAGACAGAGCCAACGCCAACATCATAAAGCCATACGTTCAGCTGTATGGCTTTATGATGGAATTGAGATACAAATAGAAATAGTGACAGTCTAGGTTGCTAGCCGTTATTCTTAAATTTCTAAGCTTTTCCCTTAGTTGCTTTTTACGATATCCATGGGAAAATATCTCTTTGGACACTGCGCAGAAGATTTTTTATATGAATGTCAATCTAGAAGTCAATTTATATGCTGCGTGCTGTACCTTATGCCTTACTTGAGAATGATGATGACTGTCTTCCTGGTGTAAGTCCCGGTTATAGTTTCACCTCTCTGGAGAGGAGCCCAGGGTGTTATCATGAACCTGGATTGAATAATTCAGTAGGTTTTACACAAATCACCCGAAGCCACTCGCGTCCATCCTTTGCAGGAGAACCCAACTAAGTATTGGATAAAAATTACGATTAAGTTAACGTTAAGAATTTCATACAATGTTTTAATTAAAAAGGTAGGTAATTTCTTGTTTCAAAGTCCCTAATTTTTACGTACCCTCAGCTTCTTATACTTAATGCGTACCTAATATTTTAACGACGGGGACGCAAAACAGGAGAATTAAAGTTTAACGCGAACGAATTTGCGGACAGTTAGTCCTACATAATATACAATACAATACTATGTATTTTATTATCATAAACATAAATGAGTATGTTAAATATTTCTATTGTTATCTCAACGCCGCGCCGCCATATTAACGCTATTTTTAGGTTATGTATTCAAATAATTTGTAAGTTGTAATACCTACTTACAAATTAAATAAATAATTTCTTGAACATGATTTAAAATGGATAGTAAGATATCAAACACAACTCGTAGGTAGATAGAAAGATACATACATAAAGTCACGTCTATATCCCTTGCGGGGTAGACGGAGCCAACGTTCAGCTGTTTGAATTTATGATATAATTGAGGTTCAAGTAATGACAGGTTGCTAGCCCATCGCGTAAAAGACGAATCCTTAGTTTTGTAAGCCTATACCTTAATCGCCTTTAACGACATCCATTAGGTTGGTAGAGGCAAGTGAAAATTGTAGCAGTCAGGAAAAAAAATAACATTGAATACCAACCTACTTGTGTACAATTAGGTTTAGATGTCTACATAATATGTGGTGTAAATTTTAATTGTTTGCAAACAATTAACATACTCGTATTTGCTGACAATTTACCTATAGTTATTAATTGCCTAATAAGCCACGCACAGGTCAGTGACTAAATTGATAAGCGAAGCAGAATGATTAGGTACATACATATGTACTTAATTTGATTTGACTCGCGTCCGCACGCGGTATCGCTCTCATTTTTATATGTTATTCAAATAATTAACTCTATTCACCAAAGTTCATTCATCCAATTAAGTTTAATTTATTCATTTGTTTAAAACTTTATTGAGCCTTCAAATTACAATAGATGAACTTAATTCTAACGGTACTCAATACCAGTCAAACTTTAGAAAATAGCAACCAGATGAATAATACATACATATCACGTCTATTTCCCTTGCGGGGAAGACAGAGCCAACAGTCTTGAAAATACTGATGGGCCACGTTCAGCTGTTTAAATTTAGTGACTGGTTGCGAGCCCATCGCCTAATAGAAGAATCCCAATTTTGTAAGCCTATTCCTTAGTCACCTTTTACGACATCCATGGGAACGAGATGGAGTGGTCCTATTCTTTTTTTATTGGTGCCGGGAAATACACGGTCAGATTTAATTTTTATTGTGCAATAAAGAGTTGCAACAATTCAACAAACAAATAAACAATAGTTCTATGTTATTTGGCTTTGGGGCTTGAGGTCCGCTTTCCTACTTTTCTCACTACACTTTTTTCATTCTACGGCGTATTCAGTTTCCCTTAGCTGCTATGTAGACATCCATGTGGAAAAGATGGAATGCTGCAGTGCAGTTTTTTACCGCTTCTTCTGCACTGACGCTTTGGAAGCGGCAGTGAACTTAGTTTTAAGTAATTTATTTGACGTCAACCAATGTTGCGAAACCAAAAGATATGACAATTATCTGTACTAATATTATAAAGCTGAAGAGTTTGTTTGCTTGTTTCTATGAACGCACTAATCTCACGAACTACTGGGTCAAATTGAAAAATTCTTTTTTTATAACATCAAAATGTGAAAAAAAAAACGGGGGAAATTATTCATCCTTGTTCAATGATGCCCAAAATAACTTTTTCTCGCGAACGAAGTCACGGGCACAGCTAAAAATGAATAAATTTGTTATTTGAATTTGGTCCTATGCTTAAGCGCTGGTAACCACACGGTACCTTATAGCATCGATTTGATCTCATTGGAAATTGTGTAATTATTTTTCTGTTTCATATTTACAGGGTCAAATCGAGCAGTTTGCGAAATATACGGGCTTCATATGGGAGAACGCTGAGGAGTTCAAAGCGAAGATTGTTTTTGCAGAGCACAGGTAAAATGTTTTTTTTTGTGGAGACGCCAAAAGGTAAACAAAACCTTAGGACATACGAGTACTTACGTAGGAAGCTTGTGGAAGGATAATACCTATATTCACGAGGCCCAAAATATCACTTACATACCTATATGTATACATATATCATGATGACTCACTTATCCCATAACTAGTCCCGGCTGTGCATGGGAATCATCCTACTTCCTACTAATATTATACCTAAATGCGAAATTTGTGAGCATGTCAAGATGTCAGTATGCATGTTTGTTACTCTTTCACGCAAGAACTACTGAACCGATTACGATGAAATTTGGTATGTAGTTAGCTGAAGACCCAGAATAACATATATTTTTTCCCGGAATTCCCGCGAGATTGATAGTGTTTCTATGCGGAATAAGTCACGGGCGGCCTCTAGTTTATAAATATATGTATAAACCTTCCTCAGAAAGCCCTTTCCAGCATTTCAAACAGAAACGATATCCGACCACAACTTTTCGAGATTAACGCATATAAACAGACCAGACAAAGAAAATAGGGGGAATATGAAGTGATGGACAGAGACAATAATCAGTGGCAAGACTGCGTCTATGTCTACCCCTCCGGGAAAAAGATGTGATTTTGTGTACGCATGACATTTATTATATCTTATCAAAATTTAAAGTTCACGAAGGTCGCTTTATGATGGAATTCCGAGGCAGTGATAGGTTGGACAATAGAACAATTATATGTTTAATTTTTTATTCAATATATTTAATTCTTTCTCAGATACTACGGCGCTTCAATGCCCTTCGGCAACAAATCTCTGGATAACGATCACATTGGCTACCTGACGGCTGCGCAGGCGCTGGCCGACTACGCAGACCTGGTTGACTACCTCCAGGGCGGGGCTTTAAATCCACGCTATCCAGTTATAGCTTTTGGAGGTACCTAAATGTCTAAATGTAAAACTCTTCCATTATTTAGTCACGGAGTATTTACGCCCTTAGTTTCGACTGCGTTATAAGAAAATTCCCGTTAATTTCTATTCCCGTGGGAAAGTCAGGAAATCATCTCTAAGTGCACGGCTGGACCACATAGGAAACCTACAAGGCACTTATCAAATCTCTAGAGAAAGCTAATAAGACTGTGCATTGATAAGTCGTCGTTTTCGAAAGAGATTCCCTTAGAGATTTTTTCAAAAACCTAAATATTTTGAAATTGCCCTCCCAATACATACCTATTCGATAACATCATGCATGTTAGGAAAAACTTAGACTCTTTCAAAAAAGTAGGTGAATGTACTAGTAGATCACTGCGGAACAATTATAAGTTGTCGATCCCAGCACATCGGCTGGCTAAGGTAGGAAAATCATTTCTGATTAATTGTATAAGATTTTATAATAAATTACCAAAAAGTGTTCTTGAAATGAATGATAGAAAATTCAAAAAGTATATTAAAGTTGAGCTTTGTAGGAAAGCCTATTACAGCACGGAGGATTATATTAATGATAAACATGTGTGGCCCGAGCTGGACATAATGGCCTCTTAAATGCTTGTGTATTTTTGACATGATCTTGACATAATTTGTACAGTATGTACATATTTTATTTTATCTTTATTTTTTTTGACGAAATATTCGTATTGACATAATCAGTTCTACATTCATTCATGTTTTTCAATGTAGACAATGTGCATTCGTCCACGATTTAGATTTAAGAGATCTATATTTGTAAATTGACGTCCGATGAAAATGCTGCAGTGTAGTTTGTTCCGCCGCTTCTTCTACACATGCGTTTTGGAAGCGGTAGTAGTTATAATTAGATTTATGTTATGTGACGTCAATAAGTGATACCTTGTATCCAATTTTGAAAATTAATCTATTCTATTCTATTCTTAATGATTTCCAGGGTCTTACGGCGGCATGCTGGCCGCGTACTTCCGCATCAAGTACCCTCACCTGGTGACGGGCGCCATAGCGGCGTCAGCACCAGTGCACATGTTCACTGGTATGGTGCCTTGTGACGTCTTCGACAGAATCGTCACTTCGAGTTTCAACTTCGCTGAAAACACGCTGAACTGCACCGCCAATATTAAGGAGTCGTGGAAATTTATCAGGTTTGTAAACTAGCAATTTCAGGAGAGGTATACCTACCTATTAATGACTCACGTTCTAATAACATATAGGTAACATACATACATACATATGATCACGTCTATATCCCTTGCGGGGCAGACAGAGCCAACAGTCTTGAAAAGACTGAATGGCCACGTTCAGCTATTTGGCTTAATGATAGAATTGAGATTCAAATAGTGACAGGATGCTAACCCATCGCCTAAAAAAGAATCCCAAGTTTGTAAGTCTATCCCTTAGTCGCCTTTTACGACATTCATGGGTAAGAGATGGAGTGGTCCTATTATTTTTGTATAGGTGCCGGGAACCACACGGCACATATAGGTAACGCTGCCAAAAACTACCTTACCAACTAAGGGGTAGGCTAATAAACTTGGGATTCCTCTTGGCGATGGGCTAGCGAGCTGTCACTATTTGAATCTCAATTCCATCATCAAGCCATAAAGCGTAGCCTTTCAGTCTTTTCGCAACTGTTGGTTCTGTCTACCCCGTAAGGGATATTGACGTGATTATGTATGGATAAGAAGAAGCATACGAATCATAAGAATATGTTTTATTTTCATAAAAATAACATAACTGATGATGATAACAAAAAACAACGGCAAATAAAGTAAGGAAAATTCTCCAAAAATCGTACGTGATAAATAGACAAATTAAATTATTGTTGCCCATACCGACTGAATGAGATTGGAGACTGATGAAGGCAGGTTACAGAACTCCAAAGCTTCTGCCTTTGGATGTGGTATCTACATATTAAGAAAGAGTTATACATGAAGAAAGTACAAAACAGTAATTCGTATTGAAAATCATTAGTTTTAAATTCATTCAAATTTTTTAATGTAAACAATGTGCATTCGTCCACGATTTAGATTTAAGTGATCTATATTTGCAAATTGACGTCCGGTGAAAATGCTGCAGTGTAGTTTTTTCTGCCGCTTCTTCTACACATGAGCTTTGGATGCTGTAGTAGTTTAATTAGATTTAAGTGATGTGACGTCAATAAGTGATAACTTGTATCCAATTTTGAAAATAAATCTAAGTATTCTATTCTGTAATAAGAACAAATCCAAAACGTATTAAAACAAATAAAAAATTAAAAGTAGAAAAAAAAACCATTTATAAAACCTTTCTACTTTCGATAAACTCGCGTTCGCAACTGTAAGCTTTGCTGGTCTTATGATCAGTACGGGATTAGTCCTTTCATGGCTGTTATCCATGGGTTCCGTGGACCCCTGCGGCTGCCACATGGCTATGGATCCCGTGTCCATGGACTCCTGCGGCTCCCACATGGGTTCCATGTCCATGGACCCCTGCAGCTCCCACATGGGTTCCATGTCCATGGACCCCTGCAGCTCCCACGTGGCCATGGATCCCCGGGACTCCCACGTGAACTCCAGCTACACCAGCCGACAATTCTGGAGAAGGCATTGAAATAAGTGCGTGAAAAACGTAGACGGGCTTACATACAAAATTCAAATTTTTTTATTCATTTTTATAGGATACTTCATATCGATTAATAAAATTCAAATCTATTGATTTCACTACATTGGTTGATGTCAAATAAGTTATTTAAACCTAAGTTTACTGCCGCTTCAAAGACGTCAGTGCAGAAGAAGCGGTAAAAAACTGCACTGCAACATTTTCTTCAACACGTACTTACATAGTCTTCGTATGTAGGTAAGAACGTTAGGGGATCGAGGGATCCAAATTTTTGTCGATGAAAAATATTAATTGCTTGCTTCTATAATTTAAAAAGATACTGCCGATATTGCAAATTCATTATGGGACATCTCGATCACCATGTTAATTGTCATTGGGATGCCTCTTGTAAGCGATGGGCTAGCAACCTTTCACTATTTGTTTGAATCTTAATTCCATCATAAAGCCATACAGCTTGGCTTGGCTCTGTTTACCCCGCAAGGGATAGTGACGTGACTATATGTATGTATGTTTATTCGAAAAATTAATCTTATACCTGGAGCAGCCAGCACGCAGCCAAGAACAAACAAAATGGCCAAAAGGAAAATAGCAAAGCGTGTCATTTTTATGCGTTTTAATATCAGACTGAAGATATAATTGTCTGTGGGAGACTTTTATTAAAATGGATACAATAAAATAAACAACTGAACTGCCCAAACTTGTTGGGGGACATTACCTATAAAATTTAAATATTTTTCAAATTTAATGTCTGGCTGGCAAATCAAACGAGTATATAACTACTATGTTGTTTTTTTTAATCGTGCCGTGTGGTTCCCGGCATTAATACAAAAAAGAATAGGACCACTCCATCTCTTTCCCATGGATGTCGTAAAAGGCGACTAAGGGATAGGCTTACAAACTTGGGATTCTTTTTTAGGCGATGGGCTAGCAACCTGTCACTATTTGAATCTCAATCCTATCATTAAGCCAAATAGCTGAACGTGGCCTATCAGTATTGAAAAGACTGTAGGCTCTGTCTGCCCCGCAAGGGATATAGACGTGATGATATGTATGTATGTATAAGGTATAGAACACGTAGACAGTTTAACCAATTTTAGTATACCTTCAATAATATTTTTTTCTCGATTCTTCCAGAAACTTCACAACCTCCAAAAACAATACTGACTGGCTCAAAACCCAGTGGAGACTATGTGACCCTGTAAAGGATGCCACGGACGTCCAGACATTGATAGATTACCTGAAGGACATGTACACCAGCCTTGCCATGGTCAACTACCCATACCCATCAGCCTTCCTGATGCCGTTGCCTGCTAACCCAGTGAGAACTGCGTGCCAATACCTCAATAAGAAACTGCAAGGCAAGGAGTTGTTGAAGGTACACAATCAATTCTAAGTTTGGATAATTGTGAAGTTGGCGTTATTGAGGAAAATGCTGCAGTGCAGTTTGTTACCGCTTCTTCTGCACTGACGCTGCGGAAGCGGCAGTGAACGTAGTTTTGAGTAATTTATTTGATGTCAACCAATGTTGTACAATTATTATGTGATATTGAAATGTCCCAATAAATTAGTTAACATTTAGAATTTGAATTCCTAATGTCAATTCATTTTCCTCGGTATAAAGCTAACATTTTATTTTCATACGCACATTCATATCTTTATAATCGCCTGGGCCCATGACCGAATAGTATCTTCCCTGATTCATACAACTTGGTGAATAAGCATCATAATTATCGCCTGGGCCCATGACCGAATAGTATCTTCCCTGATTCCCAACTTGGTGAATATACATAATTTGAGTTTGCGTGCACTACTTTAGGTCTTATCTTGCTCAGGCAGGCAGATTGAGGTCAAACGCAATGAAATTATAATACAAAAAAAAAATTAGAACACGGGTCTTTTCCTTTTTCGAATGGTCAAATTCTGTAACAACAGTTAATGTCGGAATCAGGATCTACATACATACAAACATACATACAAACATACATACAAACATACATACAAACATACATACAAACATACATAAAAACATACATACATATAGTCACGCCAATATCCCTTGCGGGGTAGACAGAGCCGACAGTTTTAGAAAAGACTGGTAGGCTGATATAGAATAGAATAGAATAGAATAGATTTATTTTCAAAATTGGATACAAGGTATCACTTATTGACGTCACATAACTTAAATCTAATTATAACTACTACCGCTTCCAAAGCGCATGTGTAGAAGAAGCGGCGGAACATATGAATTCCGAAAGTTGAAATATTTAATGATTTATCTTTTTTACAGGCCATAGGAAAGGTGTTAGAAATGTACACGAATTATGACAAGAATAACAAATGCGTTAATTACAAATCTGACAATTATGGGAATTTGGACGCTAGCGGCTGGGACTACCAGGTATGTGTGACTTTGGACAACCGGCGATTTACCTAAGTACTATAATGTACGATAGACTAATCTCAACCACAAAAGCAATTATCTACTCCAGAACAATTGTGAAGTCAATACCATAGAACCTATAGCTACAAAGAAGCTATGTCTTATTAGGTACATAAAGCTAAAAGCTAAAAGCTATAAACGTAAACATATCAGCAAATCAATCTAAAATCTATAAACATATTAGCGTAATAAGGGAATGTTGTGATGTGAAAGAAGATGTAGTAACAGGAATAGAATAGGGTATATTAAGATGGTTTGGTCTTGGGGAGAGGATAAAATGAAAACAGGTTGACTAAGCAAATATACAAGGAGAGTGTGGAGGGAAAGGTCGGAGTGGGAAGGCCTAGACGAACGTATCTTGATCAAATTAAGGACGTCCTGGCAAAGGGTAAGGTCAAGAGTACCCGAAACCGCCGAACTTGCATGAAGTGAGTTATAAATCTGGATGAAGCGAAAGAAGTATACAGAGATTGTGGCAAGTGGAAAGATGTAGTCTCTGCCTACCCCACCTAGTAAAACACGTGATTTTATGTATGTATAGCACGTCTTCTACCCTTACGGGGTATATAGAGTCAGAAGTCAAAAAACTCAAAGGCGGTGTCTAGGGTTCATACATACATATGGTCACGTCTATATACCTTGTAGGCTAGACAGAGCCAACGGTCTTGAAAAGACTGATAGGCCAGGCTTAGCTATTTGGCTTAATGATAGAATTGAGATACAAATAGTGACAGGTTGCTAGCATGTCGCCTAAAAGAAGAATCTCAAAAAAAGGCGATTAAGGGAAAGTCTTAAAAACTTGAGATTGGGCAGAAAACTCCCAATAATTCTTCTACTTACCCCCAATAGTAGGAGCGACTCACACTTGACCGGTTCAATCTAATAGACAAAACTTATTATAGTATAGAAGACTACGTCGATGACAGATTGTAACTACAAAGCAAGTAAAATGACATTATTAAAATCCAATTTCTATTGTTAAATTATTTATAAATGTAATTAAAAAAAGTTGAATATTTAAAAAAAAATGTGCGACCTCCTCTTATCTTATCCATATTGCTGTGCCCGCCAGGGTCCATAAATATGTTCTTTTTATATAATTCACTAGCTGTGCCCGCGACTTCGTCCGCGTGGAATAGTTATTTTGGGCATCATATTTATTCAGGGCGGTCAGGCGATCACGCGTATTAGAAAGAACGCTGGTTCGCCGTATTAAATGTTTCGCTGCAAATTGCTTATAACGACTATATCTCAAAACCTATTCGTCTGATTTATATACTGTAAATGGCAATTTTAGTCTACATGAAAAGCCGAAAGTAATAAACATATTTATTTAGATAAGGATTAATACTGAATTAAAGAAAATTGGTTTCAAAATAACTTATGTTTATAATGAAAAAATAATCTTAAAAAATGAACATAAAAGTGGTTATTGTAAGTAGTAAACCTTAAGAGATAGATATATGCTCTCGCGGACTTTTTTGTGGCAAAAAATGAGTACTTCACATCTTTAGTACATTGTTTTACTATATCTTTGTTGGTTTGCGCAGCGTTCGCGTGGAAAGCTCGCAGATGGCCGACTCATTCAACTTTCACCTGCATTGTTGACGTTTCCCGTAGGAAATCCGGGATAAAATGTAGCCTATAGCCTTCCTCGATAAATAGACTATCTAACAGTGAAATAATTATTCAAATCGGTTCAGTAGTTTCTGAGATTAGCGCGTTTAAACAAACAAAACAAACTCTTCAGCTTTATAATATTAGTATAGATACCTAACATCATGTCAACTTTATGGTAGGTATGCAATAAATGATTGAGTATTGAGTATTGAATCTCCAGGCCTGCACAGAAATGGTAATGCCCATGTGTACCAGCGACACGGACATGTTCGAGGCGAACACGTGGAATTTGACCAAGTACTCCGAGGAGTGCCACAAGAAATACAACGTGTACCCTCGCCCTGACGCCGCTAGAGTTCAGTACGGAGGAGACAGGCTGCAGGCGGCCACGAATATTGTGTTCAGTAATGGATTGCTGGACCCCTGGGCTGGTGGTGAGTTGGTACATACATATATACATATGGTCACGTCTATATCCCTTGCGGGGTGGACAGAGCCAACAGGCTTGAAAAGACTGAATGGCCACGTTCAGCTGTTTGGCTTATTGATAGAATTGAGATTCAAATACTGAAAACCTTTCAGTATTTGCTAGCCCATCGCCTAAAAAGAATCCCAAGTTTGAAAGCATATCCCTAAGTCGCCTTTTACGACATCCATGAGAAAGAGATGGAGTGGTTCTTTTTGTATTGGTGCCGGGAACCACACGGCACTAAGTTGGTATTTGTTAAGATAATACATACCTACATACGTATAATCGCGTCTTTATCCCGTGCTTGGTAGACAGACAGTCAAATATTGACAGGTTGCTAGCCCATCGCCTATAAAAGGAATCCCAAGTATATAAGCCTCACCTTTAGTCGCCTTTTGCGATATCGAATCGAATCAATCTTTCCTCTGTTTAACAGGTGGAATCCTGAACAGCCTGAGTGAGACAACCATAGCAGTGGTGATCATAAACACGGCCCACCACCTCGACCTGATGCCAAGCAACAAAGATGATCCAGAAACTGTACGGATGACCAGGAATATCCACAAGCAGCAGATACACAAGTGGATCAGGGCGTTCCGGCAACAGTAATAGGTTATAATGATTAAATATGTGTTTTTAAATAACGTGTTCGTTTGATTTGGTTCGGGTTCAGGTGATTTAGGGAGCTGGGAACTTTAAATATGGGACATTAAGTAAAATAACCATGAAGACTCGCATCTACCTAGAAAAATTTAATAAAATAAAAAATCGATCGTTTACATGTTTTTTGGGTTCAAATAATAATATTTCAGATTGCTTCCCCACTTTTCATCCCTCTTATGTTATCCAATGCAAAACATCATAAAGACAGGCTTCCTTGGTGTCGAGTAGGTAGTTGACCGTAAGCGGAATCATAATAAAGAGCGTTAATTATCATGAAGCCAATGCTGAAAAATGATGATGATGTTTATTTTTTCCATCAGCCCAATCCAAGTAAATACATATTATATTAATAGACACAGTAAATACGTATCGTACCCAGAAGCGCTCCCAAGAAAAGAGATTTAAGTACCAGAGGCGTCAATAACACTTTTCTTTTCTGTTAGGGTCAGCGTTCTTTGCAAAACCACATTTCTTTAAAAAAGTAAATTGACATTGTCACTTTTTTTTAATAAGTTGACAGATGTCAAATATAATTGTTTGTTTACCTACAAGTTGTCAGTGTGTTATTTTCGTTTGTTTTATTTTGATTAAAGTTTTCGCCCCGGAATGATCCTTAAATGCTGAAACGATGTCTGTGTGTAAATATTGTGAAGAATTAGAAAATAAACAAGACAAACCCGGCCTTGTTTGCAAAGTTTGCCTGAATTTCGTACATTTGTCATGTCTACGTCGACCCGGCACGCCTGGTGATTTTGCCTGCGATGTTTTCTTTGAATTTACTTGTGAAGACTGCTCTCCGGGAAAGAAAGAAGTGTTTGAACGAAATAAGTTTCCATGGTAAGTCTTCATCTTGGAGTTAATCCTCGTGCATCCTAACCCTTCAAGAGAGGAGCCTAAGGTGCCTTTTTGACCATGAACTTGAATTGAGTAAGTCAGGTTTCCATGGCGAGCAATTGATCTGCATTCATTGACTGAATAATTCTCAAGTACAGTAACTCTTCCATAACTTAATAGGTAAATATGATTGCTTAACTGACAGGCAACACAGACACAAATTAATCATTATTGAATGTAAAACACAGTCACTTTTAGTTTATCATTTAGTACATACTTACATATATTTTTTTAATTTCTCTTGACATTCAAGACAACATGTATTGACAAAAATTAAATCCATAACTGACTTCATATTTACGACACAATACAAATTATCTTTATTGCCCATACCACCTTATACGACTGTTATTATTATCCTCCTTGCAACTTACGCAAACTTTGTTTATTTTCAGGGTAAATGTTATTTTATTGACTCTGAACCACCTTAACTGGCACTCGTACGGAATCAGTAACCACGGCTACTTCCACTACAAGACACACATTTGCTCGTTCATCGATAGATACTGGCATCAACTGTTTGGTGGTAATACGTAAGTTATTTTTTTCTCATTATCTATACTAATATTATAAAGCTGAAGAGTTTGTTTGTTTGTTCGTTTAAACGTGCTAATCTCAGGAAGTACAGATTCGAATTGAAAAATCATTTTTGTGTTGAATAGACCATTTATCGAGGAAGGCTTTAGGCTATATAACATCACGCTGCAACTATTAGGAGCCAAGAAATAATGGAATATGTGAAATGATACCTACAATGATACCCAAATTTACTATTCCACTTGTATAGAATGTTGTGTAAACACGCCTTGACAAACCCACTGTCAATCTGATTTGATGTTTGTTACGGATAACATAGTATGTTTACCTACAAAAATAAATAAATATCCCTGGTCACGGCCACATTTACAGGAAACAAAAGAAGAACTGGGTGGGCACCATAGCTGGTGTCTTATCGGTATACAACAACATAGTGTTCCGGTCCGGGTCACTGGTGCTCGGAGAGACGGGATGGTGGAAACTGATGCACAACTTCTCGCCTGCAGTGGCTGCACATATTGGTACATACATACATATAATCACTTCTGTTCCGTTCTGACTTCTCTGTACCCACCGACCGGGGGACAGAATGGAATTGAAAATAATAAAAAATAAAACGGATCCATTAG
The DNA here is from genome assembly GCF_032362555.1 of Amyelois transitella. Taxonomy (NCBI): domain Eukaryota; kingdom Metazoa; phylum Arthropoda; class Insecta; order Lepidoptera; family Pyralidae; genus Amyelois; species Amyelois transitella. The sequence continues at coordinate 917,394 of NC_083506.1, read as the reverse complement.
AGAATCAGATTTTGGTGAACAGACCGGAATAACACCTGATATCTTGATGTCTTGGCATGTTCCCAGCTACACTCGCCGCCATAATGCATCGGGCCTTGGGGTCCCATTATACAATACACTGACGACATCACATACTATTTCCATATATTTCAGTGCAAGAACTACCAAAGGACAAGCCCAAAGGCCGCCCCCGTAGTCAGATGTCAATGGACATGGTGCATTTCGTCGCGAAAGTCACGGAAATGGGTAAGTAATGTGTAAGTGAGACCGGTGCTTTGCTTATCCAGAGCAAAGAAATCTGCTGAGCTTATGACTTTTCAAATTCAAACTTTTATTTGCATAATATGAGAACAACGTATCTTGATCAAATTAAGGACGTTCTGGTAAAGGGTCAGGTCAAAAGTACCCGAAACCGCCAAGCTTGTATGAAGAGAGTAATGTGGATGAAGCGAAGGAAGTATGCAGAGATCGTGGCAAGTGGAAAGAGGTAGTCTCTGCCTACCCCTCCGGGAAAGAGGCGTGATTTTATGTATGTATGTATGTATATGAGAACAACAAGGTCTTAAATTTATATGTATACCAGATCTTCATATTTACCCTTTCGTATGTTGCAAAACATTTATTATGTATTAGTAGACATTACTAACTTATACATAAATCCCTTTTTGAATTGCTGCGGCTGTTAGAGTTATTTTTTTATTATTTTATGTTGTATTTGAGAAGCTTGTGTAGTTTTATTTAAATGAAATTAAAACAAACAACGAAGTAATGTTCCCTAAGCACTTAACTCCTTCCCGGTTAGGACATTTCAAGTAACAGAATGGAATGTTCCTCTTAAAACGGACACTGTCCCCAAAAAGGTACTGGTACATATATTAAACATAAAGTTTACTAATTACTTTTACTTCCCATTCATTACGGGATCTATCCCTTCAAGTGAACAATTTATATGAGATTTATATGACATTCTAGTATTTATATAGATATTATGCAGCAATTTCACTGTTTTTTCATTTGTCTCCAGGTTACAAGGACCTAATAAACAATGACGGCATGGACAGCATACCGTCAGAGACCGCCAAGAAGAGGAAACTGGACTACGAGGGCACTTCCAGCATGTCCAACACTTCGCACTGTGAGCTGATGGATTCTGATAGCAGGTGATAAAATATATATATTAAATAGCGACTAATGTGGATTTCTGATAGCAGGTGATAAATTTTTTATTAAATAGCGACTAGTGTGGATGTAAAGGTTGGAGTGGGAAGGCCTAGACGAACGTACCTTGATCAAGTTAAGGACGTCCTGGCAAGAGGTCAGGTCAAGAGTGCCCGAAATCGAAGTGCTTGCATGAAGGAAAGTTATGAATGTAGGATGAAGTGAAAGAAGTATGCAGCGATCGTGGTAATTGGAAAGATGTAGTCTCTGCCTACCCCTCCAGGAAAAAGGCGGGTACCTACATACTAACTAACATATGGTCACGTCTAATATCCCTTGCGGGGTAGACAGAGCCATAGTCTTGAAAAGACTGAATGGCCACGTTCAGCTATTTGGCTTAATGATAGAATTGACGGGTACCTCCGTAAGAAGAAAATAAAGTCATCAAAACAATAAGTTAACTAGTTACAGACTCAAAAAATTTTAAAGGTCACATTTAGCTGAATAGCTCATCTTGAAAGTGAAAAAAGATTTAAAAGATCCCTATGAGAAGCCAAGAGCAACTGTCCTGAAAAGAATGAAAGGCTTGTCAAGACTGTAGGCTCTGTCTACCCCGCAAGGGATATAGGCGTGACTATGTATGTACATACATAAAATTACGCCTCTTACTTTATTAATTTATTACGAGGGCAGGGTAGGCAAAGACTACCTCTTTCCACTTGCCACGATCTCTGCACACTTCCTTCGCTTCATCCACATTCATAACTATGTATGTATGTATGTTTTTTTATGATATTATATTGTTGACAGGAACGAGATCGGCGATGAATGCAGTTATGATGAAATGGACTACAAGGAGGCTAGTTTCAGAGGATTCGACTACGCTTCCACCAGCCAGATGGCGCCACTGCTCGTAAGTGAATCCAACAAACACAGACAGAACATATAATCACGTCTTTATCCCTTGCGGTGTAGACAGAGGCAACAGTCTCGCAAATACTGTAAGGCCACGTTGAGCTGTTTGGTGTAATGATGGAATTGAGATTCAAATGGTGACAGGTTGCTAGGCAATCGTCTAAAAAAGAATCCCAAGTTTATAAGCCTATCCCTAAGTCGCCTTTTACGACATCCATGTGAAAGAGATGGAGTGGTTCTATTCTTTTTTTATTGGTGTTGGGAACCACATGGCACCAATGGATTTTTTTTTTTAATATTAATCGATTGATTGAAAATCGAGTAAGAGCTCCTATTTTTTTACAGCCTGTGTATGTTTGTAAGCTGTAACACCTTGTGGGGTGGAGCTGATGTACTGAGATACAAGCTCTGCTTAGATCGGAAATCAGCCTCTCACAATCTTACAATTGCTTCACACAAACATGTACCTAGCTTTAAGTTTTAATGTTGGATTGTAGAGAAAATAAGGATACTTTGAATTTCAATTTTGAATTTCAACTTCGAATTTCAATTTCGCATTTTAATTTCGAATTTCTATTTCGAATTTCAACTTCGAATTTCAATTTCGAATTTTAATTTCGAATTTCTATTTCGAATTTCTATTTCAAATTTATATTTCGAATTTCAATTTCAAATTTATATTTTGAATTACAATATCAATTTCGAATTTCAACTTCGAATTTGAATTCTGAATTATTCACAGAGCGACTCGTCAAGCATCCACTCGTTACCACAGCTACCTTACTACGATTCAGACTCCCGAAGCCGGTCGCCGACCTTCCCACCGTCCGACCAGACCGACCAACGGACGGACTTGGTCGGATTGGTACGTGACATCAAACCGAAGAAAAATGCGGAGGAAAACGCGTATGTGAAGAGGGAATCGCTGTTTTCGAGCGAGTTGAATTCGGTCGATATACCGTGGTTTGAAAAGGTAAGTTGATATTTGTTGAAGTTTTATCAAATTGAATGAACATATGTCTGGTTTGCAATTTCTTTTTGTTTTTTCGGTATTATGTGGATAAAAGAAAATAGTCGTGCGTTCGTCGTGACCACTTTTATTTTAGTAATAGCACATCAGAATCCACTAACAAAAACGGTATTATTACCAACTAGTCGGTAAAAACACAGAATAGCGCCATCTAGCGCAATGGAACTACAACGCGGTAAAAGCACATTGCAAGTTCACTCGTAATATAAACCAAGACAAATTAATTAGATGGCGCTGTCGTTAGATTACTTCCAGTAAGAAGAACTTTCTTTAGAAATAAGTACCTAGTGCCCTTGTGCTAAGTTTTTCATTTGTATATAAACACATATAAACTCTATCCCATTAGTTCCCATAACCGCAGGAATTTCCAAAAATCCGTTGTAAGCGAACGGTTAAATTCGGTTTTTATGCCGTCAAAAGGAATACATACATAGATATAATCACGTCTATATTTTTTGCGGGGAAGACAGAGCCAATAGATTTGAAAGGACTTTGAAGGAATGAGATTCAAATAGTGAATGTTGCGCATAAAAGAAGAATCCCAAGTTTAATAGCCTATCTCTTAGTCGCCCATACAAATCTTTCTATACACAAATTACTAAATAAATTTGGTCACAGGTCCCAGACAAGCGCGAGGATCTGGTGGAGCTGAGCCAGTACGAGGAGGTGCAGCTGCTGAAGCGGGCGGCGGCGCTGGCGGCGCGGGCCGGCGCGGCGCGCGCGCACGAGCTGCGGCGGCTGCGCGCGCGCCTCGCGCTGCGCCGCGCCCAGCGGCACAGGCATCTGCCCGTCTTCGATCTGGACAAGTCAGTTTATTGGTCACTAGATTAGATACGCCCCGGGGGCCGTCCTGTCTCTAGCTACGCCCCGAGGCTTCGGGGTGAAAGTACTTATGATGTGTATCAAATGTGATGTCAATAGGACCACTTCATCTCTTTCTCGTGGATGTCGTTAAAGACGACGGTGGACAGAGATTACATCTTTCCACTAACCACGATTAATTAATTAATTGATGGCAAAATAATTATTAGGTACCTATTATACTTATTTACTTTGTTTTGGCGGCCTCTGTGGCCAGCGGTAGTGCGCTTGTCTGTGATATCGGAGGTCCCGGGTTCGAATCCCGGTCAGGGCATGATGAGAAAAGAACTTTTTCTAATTGGCCTGGGTCTTGGATGTTTATCTATATAAGTATTTATTATAAAATATAGTATCGTTGAGTTAGTATCTCGTAACACAAGTCTCGAACTTACTTCGAGGCTAACTCAATCTGTATAATTTGTCCCGTATATATTTATTTATATTTATATATTTGTTTGTTCCAGAATTGTCAAAGTGCTAGGGGGTTACGTGGCCGAAGACCCTAGGCTGGTCACCAGTTCGGATCGCGTCCTAGACAGGTTCCAGAGATCGGTAAGTACCTTATTGTTTATGACCAGCATAATAAATACATACATATAATCACGTCTATATCCCTTGCGGGGTAGACAGAGCCGACAGTCCTGAAAGCCTGACAGGCCACGTTCAGGTGTTTGGCTTAAGTTAATAGTGACAGGTTTAGAAGCATATCCCTTATTGATTTAGCCTCGCAGTAAGTTCGAGACTTGTGTTACGAGATACTAACTCAACGATACTATATTTTATAATAAATACTTATATAGATAAACATCCAAGACCCAGGCCAATCAGAAAAAGTTATTTTCTCATCATGCCTTGGCCGGAATTCGAACCCGGGATCTCCGGTGTCACAGACAGGCGTACTACCGCTGCGCCACAGAGGCCGTCAATTTTTAGTCACCTTAACCTTTCAACCACCTAAGCATACCCCTAACTGTACTAATTCCCTTTCAGTACCACCTCGACAACCTCTGTGGTACCATCGCCAGTACCACTTACAACACGATACTGACATCCAAATTCGAACCCACGCCATTCCGGTCCGCGTACTCGGGGACTCTGCTCAGGCCGTACATCAGAAGAGATGCGGAGACCACTCCGCTGTGGTTGAAACTCACAAATGAACTACTAAAGAAGGCTAACAAGTAAGTGATGTTATTTCGATATGTATCATACATACATACATACATAAAATCACGCCTCTTTCCCGAAGGGGTAGGCAGAGACTACCTCTTTCCACTTGCCACGATCACTGCATACTTCCTTCGCTTCATCCACTTTCATAACTCTCTTCATACAAGCTCGGCGGTTTCGGGTACTTTTGACCTGACCCTTTACCAGGACGTCTTTAATTAATTCTAATTATATGTATCATAGATACTTTGTCCCGTACGGCGTTTGCAGAGTCAAAAGTCTCGACAATACTGAAAGGTTCAGTTTTACATATAGATGTATAACATAATGATGGAATTGAGATTCAAAATAGTGACCAGTTGCTAGACTATAACAGCTGAACGTGGCGTTTCAGTCTTTTCAATCTGTTAGCTCTGTCTACCCCACAAGGGATAAAGACGTAATTATATAGCTAGCCCATCGCCATCGCACAAGATGAATCTTTATGCGGAAAATAAAGATTTTTCAAAATAAAAATCCACAAGTCTTCTATATATACAAAAATTCAAAAAAATTCAAAATTTTTTATTCATTATTATAGGATATTATTATATCGCTTAATAATTGTCGTATGGTTTAACAACTTGGTTGACGTCAAATAAATTACTTAAAAACTAAGTTTACTGCCGCTTCCAAGGCGTCAGTGCAGAAGAAGCGGTAACAAACTGCACTGCAGCATTTTCATCAACAACGTCAACTTCACAATATTAAATTATACTTAGAATAGAATGTGGACGGGAGAATACATTGTTCACGGGAGATTTATATATTTATGAGATTTAATATTGAAAAAAGAAATATATATATATATATATTATGGATTGCCAATTTTAAAAAGATTTATGTACAGAGTGTACTGAAATTTTGATTTAAGTTCAAATTAAACTACAATTAATTACGAGGTTCCTGTGCCAAGCTCGAGCCAGATGTTTTTATCATTAAGGTAATCATCAGTCCTATAATAAGCCTTCCCACAAAGTTACTTTCTTTACATACTCTTTGAATTTTCGGTTGGGCATATCAAGAACAGACTCCGGCAACCTATTATAAAATCGTATACAGTTCCCCATAAATGATTTACTGACTTTGCTAAGCCTATGAAACGGCATGACTAATTTATGTTTATTACGTAAATTTCTATCAGTTGTGGCACTAATACATACATATAATCATGTCTATATCCCTTGCGGGGTAGACAGAGCCAACAGTCCTGAGCGGACTGATAGGCCACGTTCAGCTATTTGGCTTTAAGATAGAATTGAGATTCGAATAGTGACTAAAAAAAGAATCTCAAGTTTGTTAGCCTATCCCTTAGTCGCCTTTTACGACATCCATGGGAAAGAGATGGAGTGGTCCTATTCTTTTGGTATTGGTGCCGGGAACCACACGGCACCAATACCAAAAGAGTCTTTTATATAATATAATAATATATATATTTATATATATATATGTTAATCGTCCCTCAGGAAAGTACCTGGATACTCCCCTCCGCCGCGCGCCACACTGGACTACTCGTACGTGCGGCCGCAACACATCGCCGCGGTCAACGACCTCTGCGCCACACACTTCTGGCCCGGGATAGATTGTGAGTTTGAGACCTTGGTTCTGGACCAAGAATGATGCTTATTTGATCATTAACTGGACAGTTGGAGAAGCTATTTCAAATCCGGCTCGAAGGACCAACATCAGGCGTTTTTGGTCCTACGAACCGGCTTTGAAACAAAACAAATACGTCTCATTCTTCATATTTGATCATTTCAGACACCCCGGATAGTTATTTTACTTTTTCAACCTCTTTTTGTTTATCTTAACAACAGAAATGATTGAAGAAATTACAAACGAAAACATAACCTACAACTAGTTTCATTGTTTACAAAGTTATTTTCACATATGTTTTTTTTTCTATGATTTTAAAGGTTAGATATTAATGGGTTTTGCATGTTTCTAGATCTGCGAGAAAATACTTAAATTATCCAAGCACTGATCACTTGTAATATGGCTTGTAGTTTGTTTTCCAAACATATGACGTCACGCGATCTGAATTGACGTAAAGTGCTGTTTTCGCGGCAATTTTAAATAAATTACGTTTTTGACTTTTTTAAATACTCCAAAAGATTTATTTATTTAAAATAATATTTTTTATGGATATATAAATAAATAAAGATTATTTTTAAACACAATCTGAAAAGTTGTCCGGTACCCTATTAAACTTAGAATAGAATGTGGACGAGAGAATACAAATTATAGTCCCTGCCTACTCCCCAGGGAAAAAGGCGTGATTTATGTATATATGTATGTACATACATACATATGATCACGCCCATATCCCTTGCGGGGAAGACAGAGCCAACAGTCTTAAAAAGACTGATAGGCCACGTTTAGCTGTTTGGCTTAATGATAGAATTAAGATGCAGGTTGCTAGTCTGTCGCCTAAAAGAAGAATACCAAGTTTATAAGACTATCCCTTAGTCGCCTTTTACGATATCCATAGGAAAGAGATGGAGTGATCCTATACTTTATTTTCTAATGGTGCCGGAAACCACACGGCACTATATGTATGTAATGTAAATGTAACTAACATACATACATATGGTCACGTCTATATCCCTAGCGGGGTAGACAGAGCCAACAGTCTTGAAAAGACTGAATGGCCACGTTCAGCTATTTGGCTTAATGATAGAATTGAGAATGTAATTAACTAAGACCATATTTCATCCAAACAGTGACCGAAGCACTCCAGTACCCAGAGTTCAGCTGCGTGGTCACATACAAGCGGCTGGTGGTGGGCTGTGCGTTCCTGGTTCCCGACGCGAATCACAACGAGGCTTACATATCCTTCATCCTCACGAGACCGGAGTGGAGGAAAGCCAAGATCGCTTCGTTCATGCTGTACCATCTGCTGCAGGTGATCAAATTATAATCTAATAAGTACCTATTGATTTATTTTTCTATAGGAAACATACATACATACATATGGTCACGTCTATATCCCTTGCGGGGTAGACAGAGCCAACAGTCTTGAAAGACTAAATGGCCACGTTCAGCTATTTGGCTTAATGATAGAATTGAGATTCAAATAGTGACAGGTTGCTGGCCTATCGCCAAAAAAAGAATCCCAAGTTTGTAAGCCTATCCCTTAGTTGCCTTTTACGACATCCATGGGAAAGAGATGGAGTGGTCCTATTCTTTTTGTATTGGTGCCGGGAACCACACGGCATTCTATAGGAAAACTTAAAAAAAAAATCGGTTGTCTGTTAAGTCGGTTTACTGACGATAGTTGAACGTGACAACGTCTTAAGAAAATACTGATACACCACATTCACTTTTCACTTCACTTGATACTCGACCAAAACATAACAACATCGCTCACTCAAGTAGGAGAGAGACGGATGTCGAACGCTGCCGAACGCGAAGGCCGATTGTGCCTCTTTGTCGCTCGTTCCGCGCTCTCGCTTGCACTTCAAGTCTCACATGGAACGCCTCAGAGCGAGGTAACGCCGCATGAGTCATGTTTTTTCGTGCGTGCAGCCTGCTCAATCGAATTATAAGACGTTGTGACGTCAAAAAAGAAAAGTTAACTTTCGCCATTACCCCTCTGGATGTGTAACCATGATGCTGGGTTTAATTTCTCCTGAAAAGGTTGTGGCTGACAGATGGGAGTGGTAGTTTCAAGTAAAACAGGGTTTACCTCACCCAATCCCAGGATTATGATCAAGAGTATAAAAAAAAATTTAAAATTTTTTTATTCATTATTATACTTAGGATACTTCATATCGCTTAATAATTGTGAAATGTTTTGGTTTCACAACATTGGTTGATGGCACCCCGGGCTCCTCTACAGAGGGGTGAGGATATAACTGGGACTATAGCCAGGAGGAAGAATAATCTGTCGACCTCTGAATTTCACTCAATCGTAACAAATCCATAATAGTGTGAATTGTATTTAATTAAAAGTTTTCCTTTTATTAAGATATCTGCCGTGTGATTTCCGGCACCAATAGAAAAAAGAACAGAACCACTCCATCTATTACCCATGGATGTCGTAAAAGGGGACTAAGGGATATATGCTTATGAAGTAATGGATTATTTTAGGCGATGGGCTAGTAACCTGTCAGTATTTGAATCTCAATGCTATGATTGAGGCAAACAAGTGAATGTTGCTTACCCGTCTTTTTAAGACTGTTAGTTTTGTCTACCCTGCAGTGGATATAAACATGATTTTATGTTTGTATATGTAATATAATATGCAGATAACTGACTATATTTCAATTTGTTTTAGACATGTTCAGGCAAGGATGTGACTCTTCACGTCTCTCCCACCAATCCGGCCATATTTCTGTATCAGAAATTTGGCTTCAAGGTAAGGATGGTTAATTAAAACACAACATTACTTAAGTACCTCTAAATATTTTTAAAGTAAACTAAACATAGCTCTTTGCCAAGTTTGGTATGTAAATATGACTTTATCTGTCACGCACTTATATATTTATTTATCTGTCATTACATGTTTATCACTGGTAATCACCAATTAAGATAGAACCAAGTATTTCCAAAATTTGATGGTGAACCATAATTGTTTTTGGTTAGAAGTTGGAAAGTAACATGAGGAGAGGACAAGAATAGAAAAGAAAAGAAAAGATTTTGTTAAAAAAATAATATATTTAAACTAGTGCAGGAGGCTTATTCAAAAATCCTTCTGCAATAAGATGATCATAGATCTTCCTCGTTTTGTTCACATCTATCTTCACAATCCTCCTCGCATCCAGCAGTCGAAGGAATCCCATCTTATTGTTCTCCGACACAAGTTGTTCTTTAATATCTAAGTAGTTTGCCGGTATCAGTCTTAATGTTGAACAAAGTGTCCTCTCTGAATCGCTAAGACGGTCGTAACCTGGCAAATCGATGATTTCCAGAGGCATCGAAGTCCCTTTCATTTTGCTCCGACCAGAAGTCTTTTGAAAAAACCTATTTTTGATTGGAGATGTGCTGTCATACTTCTTCTGCATAACCAATGTGCTAGATCTCATTTCTTTCATGTGCAAATCATTTTCTTTCTTCAATTGCTTGTATAGTCTGGCTGCGTAGAGCGTTTTGATTCCATTCCGTCTGTACTCGCACAACCGTAATATCTTTTGTGTCAATTCAGATTCTAAGCTCAGTCGCTCCATAAAAGCATCAAACTGCATTCCTGTCATAAATTGCATGAAAGAAATTAACTTCTCACATTTTTGTCTTGTTAGTGTAACCTCAAATCTCTGCAACCATGACGCCAGCTTGTTTGGCATTATCAAACCATGGTTTTTAATTATTGTGTATCTCCTCTGGCGCTCTCTCAAACGATTATTTAGAGCATTGACTAAAGCAATCTTTAAAGAGTCCATCATAGACTCATCATCAACTTCATCATCAGAGTAGCTATCTTCTATATTGAATAAACTCTCTGCGTTATGATCATAACTCAATTCAAACTCAGATCTGTGAGCATTATAGCCAGCCAAATGCTGATCAGACTGATTATTCCGTGGTGGATTTGTACTTATATCTGTACTATACAAGTATGGTATTATCAACTGTGGAAACAAAGACTGTTGCGTCTCAGGCAAAAGTTTCAATTCTTTATATTGTACATTTTCTATATAATACTTTCTGTAATGTTCTTGGCATTCTAATTTGGAACGTGTGTGCACAAATTTAGATATCTCCTCCCAGTTGCCAAAACCGTATGTCGATAATGCGGATAGCAACTTACATTCTTCTTTGGCAGACCAGTTGCAATTATCAAACAAGGGAAAGTCGTTTCTACGTACGGCGTACTTGTGATCGTTTTTGTGAGAGCCGATCTCCTTCCCAGCAGCAAAACAAGCCGTGCATAAGTTTGAGTCGCACTCGCAACATTCTATGTAGGGTTCATGGGCGGTTTCCCCACAAAAGTCACATTTTGTTTGCAGTATGTCATTGGACATTTTTTTCGCAGGTGGAAGAGCTCATCCAAGATTTCTACGAGAAGTATTACGATATAGAATACAAGGGATGCCGGCACGCACTATTTCTAAGACTCGTCAGATAATAAACAATGATAAAGATTGAACTTGTTTTACTCAAACCTTTTCCCTAGAAATAGTTTTTACTCAAGATATTATAATTTGTTCTTTTTTAAAAAAAGAACCTAAAAAGACGAATGACAATATGAAAGGCGAGGCGATTTTATTATTTTTTATATGATACGAGGTGACGACGACGACCGACGACAAAACAAAACAATTTTTATAGCATGAGCATGACAAGACTGACATAGCCGGCACTGGCAGTGACAGCTGTCTCATGACCAACTCCATTTGACTATGCAATGATGCCTGTCTTTGCATCTTTTTAGGTAAACGCATTGTATGTCATAGTCCAAGCTAGCATACAAGTATAAAAACATTTCTTTTTTATAAAATAAAAGTATCGTTTCAGAGATTAATTGCACTATTTATATTACCTTGATATTAGGAATAGGGATACACAAATAAAAAGTTTCATCCAAATCTGCCCTTCCTTACTGGGCATTTGGTCAGGTGATTAGCGCCTACCATACCAACACGAAAAATGAACTTATTTAAAATAATTTTGAAAAAATTATACTAAATCCCTAGTATCCCTACTTACCACACTAATGTTATAAAAGAAACTGTCCGTCTGTTTTGCTTTCACGCCTAAATCACTGAACTGAATTCGATGAAAATTAGAACAGAGTTGACCAAGAGTAAGAACATGGGCATAAAACAATTATATACATATTATATAGGCATTAGCTTGGTTAAAACGAAAACAGTAAGTTCGTTTATATTGTGCAGACTATACTTATTGCTAAACTTTATTTAAATTACCCACAAAGATAGGTAAGTTGAGTAGGTAGGTACCTACTACAGTACTAAATTATAAAAATGGGTACATTTTGGTCATTCTTTTTTCTTCTGATACAAATACTAGTGACATCATTATCATATTCCATAGATGAATGTGCCAGTAATAGTGTAGTCGCTTTTTATGACAACCATGGGAACGAAATGAAGTAAAAGTAGTTCTAACTAATGCGGCACGAATTACCTTTGTCACCGAGTACTTAACCTATTTAATCGAATTTTTTATGTGAGTAAGTATTTACCTGATTGTGCCACGGGTAAGTAACAAAATAAAAAATACATACTGTAAATCTGTAAACAAAGTCACGTATCATTGTCTCATCTCCCTTGTACTACAAAACATTGAATGAATGTGATAGTACGCAACGTGAAATATGTTCTCGTTGGTACAAAATTTTACTGTTCTATAATTGGTCTCTAAATACCTTCACTACTCCGTAAGCGTATTTGATTGGTTGAAGTTTATTGTAAAGATGTCCTACTTGTCAATGAAAACATGCTGATTTAATCAATCTGGAAAACGAGGTGACGTGAGCGGTCTTTTCTAGAATTTTGAACGCTTCAATTTATATTTATCTCTTTTTAACACTAACTGCGTTCGCATCAGTGTTGATGTTGCATCTCTTTTACTCGAAGGTTGAAGGCCCTAGAATGTTCTAGACGTTTTAATGTATATATTTTGGCGCGACGGCAACGTTGCGTTTCATTCATTTGTGAAGTTTACTGTGGTGAAGTGTTGTGTTGTGTGTGAGGATTTTAGTAGAAATTTTAGATTTTCTGCTGTTGGATTGCATTGTATTTATCTTTGGATACCTAGAATAATTAAGTAAGTATTCTAGAAATTAACACGATCTGTTTTGTCCGTAAAAAGTATAAATTGTACTGTAACTTACAGATCTAAAATGGATCAGCATACATTTCCAAAAAAGGCGTTTAACGCGTGCAAAAGCTAATAAATGTGTTTTTTTGTTTCAGGTTAAGTGTATACAATGGGGAAAGATTACTACAAAATATTAGGGATCTCCAAAGGCGCGACAGACGACGAAATCAAGAAGGCCTACCGAAAATTGGCATTGAAGTACCATCCCGACAAGAATAAAGCTGCAGGCGCGGAAGAGAGATTCAAAGAAGTGGCTGAAGCTTACGAGGTGTTATCAGACAAAAAGAAGAGGGAAATCTATGACACTCATGGCGAAGAAGGTTTGAAAGGAGGAATGGGCGGCCAGAACGGGCCAGGAGGCGGACAGTCGTACTCGTACACTTTCCATGGTGATCCGAGGGCGACTTTCGCGCAGTTCTTCGGCTCGGCGAGTCCTTTCCAGGCTTTCTTCGATCTGAACGGTGGCGGTGGGGGCACGACGATGTTCTTCGACCGCGACATGGACGTCGATATGGATCCTTTCGCGAACATGGGCATGGGTCAAGCGCGACATGGCGGTCCAGGTGGCGCGTTCCGTAGCCAGAGTTTCAACATTCATGGGTCTCCAAATAGGAAAGAAAAATCTCAAGATCCGCCCATTGAACACGATCTGTACGTGTCGCTCGAAGATATCGCGCGCGGATGTGTTAAAAAGATGAAGATTTCGCGCCGCGTCATGCAACCAGATGGCACATCTAAGAAAGAGGACAAAGTGCTGACCATCCATGTAAAACCTGGTTGGAAAGCCGGAACAAAGATAACTTTCCAAAAAGAGGGAGATCAAGGAAGGAATAAGATCCCTGCGGACATTGTGTTCATCATCAGAGACAAGCCCCATCCCCAGTTCAAGCGAGAGGGCAGCGACATCAGATACACAGCAAAAGTCTCGCTCAAACAGGTATGTAACTTTTTCAATTCTCTGGAATCTACCATTATGAGTCATTCATTGTGTTGATATTATGGAGTCCCCTCTTTGGAAATTCACGAGTTGTCAATTGGATGGTAATTTATTTCCAGAAATGTTAATTTTCAAAACAAAGAATTGAATCATTCATTGTGAATTTCCTAGATAGTCGACCTAGTTTAAACTGTATTTGAATGAACTCTAGCACTTATTTATTTACTAGTTGTAAATATTTTAAATTCTAGAGGTCACTGTTTAAGTAATTTTTATTCTAGCATTATCACAAGATAGACCCTAAATTAAAAAAAAAAATCACATGTATCTAAACTTGATTTTTCATTGTTTCAGGCTCTCTGCGGCACAATCATCGAAGTTCCTACAATGTCTGGTGAGAAGTTAACAGTGAACCTTCAGGGTGAAGTAGTCAAACCGCACACCGTGAAGAGGTTCCCCGGCTACGGGCTTCCGTTCCCCAAGGAACCAACGAGGAAGGGTGATCTGCTGGTCGCCTTCGACATCAAGTTCCCCGACCGTTTAAGTTCAGGAGTCAAGGAGATACTAATGGACACATTACCTAATTAATTTACCAACTAAGACTGCCGAATGCCTCATTGAGAGACATTTTTGAATGAGTTTCTGTGATTTTGTAAAATCTAGGGTTTGTGGAATTTATTGCTTAATTCTTTTAAATTTTCTAAAAATTCAAAGTGAGTCAAGGTCACTTTTACTCATTTTGTACAGAAAGTTTGTGAATTGAGTAAGAAAAAAGCAGATCAAGTACATTTTAGCAAATCAGGCCATACATCATTTGATTTCATCCATGTTACAGAAACTCGTTGATTTTATGCTCAATGATATGGGACATTTCCGATTTGTGTAGGAACTTTGTTTACTCATGTTGCCTAGTGGCGTATAGGACTGTGTGAATGTTAGTCAAATTGTTGTTTGAGCGAGTTTTCTGCGTTGTAGCAGGGAATCGGTGAGGTTGTGTTTCGTATTTAATTTCTTTAAGTTGTAAATATTTTGTACCATTATGTAAATATTGATTGACAGTGATTGTAAGTTTTAAGTCTAGAAACTGGAACTTGGCAATTGCACGGTTGTAATCAAAATTAGGTTTTAAAACAATTTGACTAGAATTTATTTCTTTGTAGTTTTGAATATTGTATTTAGTGAGAAGCATTGTTTAAAACTTAGGACTTATAATTACTGTTCAAAATGACTAATAAACAAAATGCAAAAAGTAAAAATTTCTGAGACTTTTAATTTTGTTCTCCCATATATCAAGAGTCTGGTGACGTCGTGTTCGCCCACTTGGAATCTATTTTTGCTATCATTCTGACATTATGAAGAGATTTCGTGTGGGCTGTGAACGTCGGAATCTCTTCGCACTGCAAGTTGTACAGTCTACGAAATAAATTTCTACTGAGCTGTGTCTAAATCCCTTACGGCGTAGACAGAGCTGTTAAATTAAGTCTCAAAGAAAAATGATCACGTTATGTACTTGGCTACATGATCAAAGGTATATAGTAAGTAGGTACATAACTAGCTATATTTTTTTAGAATTTCATTGTTAATAAACATAATTTCTTATATTTTTAGGGGTATTTTGTAACTGGAAATTTTACTCATTTGTCACCGGAGGGATTAAGTATGATATTTTTTGGAAAAATTACAACTTGTCACAGTCTTGTCAAGCTGTGGGTAGGTTGGTAGGATCTGAATAATCCAACAAATTGGTTCTGTACTACAACCTACACACGTATTATTTTTTTTGACTGTACACTTTACTGCATTTATCGATTAAGATGCTCGCTGTAGATGAAGAGTCAGAATTACCTACTTACGCAGGGCGGGGATCGTGAGAAGTGAAAAGTAGTAGTTTCTGCTTGATTTGACTCCCATTTGACCTCCATAACCTTTGCAGGTAAACCTTACCCGTATTGGATCGATCATGGTTACACATCAAGTTGCCTGAATGTGCAGGTTTCCTCACGATGTTTTCCTAACTAATGTACATAACTTCGAAAATAATCGTTGGTAACATGGCCGAGATGGGATTTGAACCTGTGCCTTTCTGCGCATCACGCATTCTATCCGAGTTCGATTCGACCGTCGACGCTCTATGTGAATAGCCAAGTGCATAAAGGCCTATTTCAAGAAAGAAATTAGACCTTTCTTTTTCATGATAGGATTCAGGATAGCATTAGTTCTTGATGACATCCTCCTCTGTAGAGGAGAGGATGTAACAGAAGCCCGGGGTGTGCCAGTTGTTGCGATGGTTTGCTAACTAATCTGTTATGTTACCTATGTTAGGAAGGCGCGCCCCAAAAAATTAGGCCAAGCGACTAGATCAACCAACCATGCCATAGTGCGAGCGAGGTCAAGGACCCCTTTTTCTAGTAGGATCTATATTTAGTCGGTATATAAATTATTAATTATGTTGTGATGTGAAAGAAGATGAAGGGAATAGAAAAGGGGAATGTTAAGATGGTTCGGTCATGTGGAGAAGATGAATGAAAGCAGGTTGACTAAGCAAATATACAAGAAGAGTGTGGAAGGAATGGTCGGAGTGGGAAGGCCTAGACGAACGTATCTTGATCAAACTAAGGACGTCCTGGCAAAGGATCAGGTCAAGAGTACCCGAAACCGCCGAGCTTGCATGAAGAGAGATATGAATGTGGATTAAACAAAAGAAGTATGCAGAGATCGTGGCAAGTGGAAAGGTGTGAGTAGTCTCTTCTCTGCCTACTCCTCCGGGAAAAAGGCGTCATTTTATATATGTAAGTACCTTTGTATGTATGTAAAAAGTATGGATTTGAATGTATGTCAAATAAAAATAGTAATTTCCCGGAAGCTTAAAATCGACTAATTGGTATTAATTTTCATTTAGGTACCTTCTGACAGGTTATCTATCTCTATAAATGTATTAGACCTACAGTTTCTTAATTATCATATAATTGTTATTGATTCGATAATTAATAAAAACTTATGTAGGATAGGTACCTATATTATTTTATCTGTGTAAGCATACCTACATATTTTTCATGTTCTAACATTATCTAGGTACCTACTTTGGTACTTATGTGTTTACTGAAATACTTACCTATATAGGTAGGTAGGAAGCGTGTCCACCTAAATCGAATAATTTTTATTTATTTATGTTTAGGTAGGTATTTCGAGGATAAAAGAATCGAATCACTGCTAGTGGAAGCGGCGTGGCTTTAAGTGACAATTGTTTCAGCTCACGGGGCAATATCGAAATTGGGACCCTAATATTTATTTATTATTAATATTAAAATTTCTTGTCTTTTGTATTATAGTAGGTGCTTACTTCCTACTTCTTCAAATTGTCTGCCTGCGAGATATGGATTCA
Organism: Amyelois transitella; assembly: GCF_032362555.1. NCBI lineage: Eukaryota > Metazoa > Arthropoda > Insecta > Lepidoptera > Pyralidae > Amyelois > Amyelois transitella. The sequence continues at coordinate 900,117 of NC_083506.1, read as the reverse complement.
ATACAGTACCTATCAAATTCTGGTTTATTTACCTATGCTATATAGGACTAGCTGTGCCCGTGACTTAGTTAGACGTGGAATAGTTATTTTGGGCATCATTGAAGCCCTCAAGGGTGAATCATTTTCTTTGTTTTTTTACATATTCCATTATTTCTTCGCTCCTTATAGTTGCAGCGTGATGTTATATAGCCTAAAGCCTTCCTCGATAAATGGTCTATTCAACGAAAAATAATTTTCAATTCAAGCCAGTAAGTTCCTGAGATTAGTGCGTTCAAACAAACAAAGAAACTCTTCAGCTTTATAATATTAGTATAGATTAGCAGCGATTTCAAAAAGAAGGTTCTCAATTCGATCGTATTTTTTGCGTAAACTAATTGTTATTGTTTAGGTGTGGGTAGTGTCGTATGCGTCACCTGCGTAATGTAGGTTTAATGTGAATTGGTAATTAGGGTCCAACAGGGTTTATAAAAAAATCGATGCTATTTGATTTATTAAATTTTTCTAAAATAGTTTAAAAAATAAGTTCATATTGCACGGCTATCTGTTCCACATAATGCAATACAATTGGTACCTACGATAATTTTAAAATATATAATTACTAAGGTAATAATTATAACGATAATACTGTATATTCTTGTAATAAAAATTGTAATTTAAGTGCCATTCTTATTGATTTGATCATTAACTCTTATAATCTTTAACAGAATCAACCAATAGGTACCTACATTAGCTATTCTGTCATTACCGTACCGAGTCAATGCCCTTCCCGTCTTATTATACCAACAATACTTTGACAGCAGCGGTTATTTTTGGTTTATTTAATACTAAACATCCTGCAAAGTCTAGAATTTCCACATAAAACAGGTTTGACATTGTATATATGTTTTCTATCACCTTGTTATAAGGTTCAATAAGCCGTTATCTGCGCAACGGTAGTCGAGAGAGCCTAGATTGTTCGAGGTGCGCGCGTGCGGCGATCCAGGCCGAAATGACGACCGGTTTGTTCTGGCCCAATGTCGGTCAGATGGTGTTGACAGCTGCTTCTTTATATTACCCTTAGACGATGGGAAATTAAAAATAATTCAATGTATAATTACCATTATTATATTTTCACATATTTGGTGTCTTCCAAATGCTAAAGTCATTGATATTTATAAAATTTCATGAGGGTTAATAAGACATAGGTACTTATGTCTTATCATCTTTTCTTTCTAACATTTCGGATAACCAATTGGAATGAAATGTTAATAATATAGGTACTCCCTGAAAACTAATAGATTTCTGCGGATAAGGTACATGCAGTAATGATTTCTCGCATGTTATGTGGAGACCATTGCGATAATAGTTCATTTTTTTTCGAATTCGAATTTTCTCGAATTTCGAGACCCATAATTTCTACCGACTGGATATTTCTGTCACTCATAAGATAGATATGTGTTATAGAAATCATAGCCAATATGCACTAAAGGACTTTTATCACCCAAATTTGCGGAGATTTCGTATAGCTTCATCTCTCAGTGAGGAAGCACCAAGAATTATACACGTGACTGGTTTCATATCACGTGTAACAGAAACGTGATGGCTCGACGTCCCTGTATAAACGTAAGCGTTCGTGTATAACACGACCCCTTCAATGTGCTTCGCTACACCGTACTGTTGCATAACGTTTGGCGACAACATAAAATATCTGGATTATAATAATTTAATTTGTTCAGACGATAATATCTCGGGACATGGATACGCACTAGATGTCGAGTGTTTATTTATGTGCATTGTTTACAAATTTAATATAGATGATGTATTTATTGTAGGAAATCTATAAGAAAGTCGGTAATGACGAAAACTAACGTTAACTTTGGAATATGGCATTGAATAAAGTGTAAAAAGAGCGTATGCTATCAAATGGAGTAAGTAGTCTGGCTTCAAGCCACAAGGAAGTCCGTAATCGAAATATTATTTTGGGACTCTTCAGACCTTCACACCAAATTTGTTTCAAAGTTTGAGAAGGAAGTTATACTTACCTAATTTTGAATTTTTCGATAAATTATGGTGATGGGATGACTTGTGGTGACATCTGTAGGTTTATTGAGATATCTCAGTTCTAGAACGATATAAAATTGCTTCAAATAAACAAAAGGAAAGTGGAATTGACACAAAATAAATACAATTACACTCTTGATAGAAATCGTATTTTTAGATACGTTCCTACTTATCTAGAGATGAAAATAAAATATTTTATACAATACTGAACAAAACCAAACAAAAAATGATATTTCATATTTTATTCACAATTTTCCAATTTCCAAACATCTAACCTTGCGGATAACATGTGTTTACTAAACGCAAACAAATATGTCCTACAAAAATAGCGATTCTATTCTTAGAAGCATAAAGTTGAGAATTGAATAATATCTATTTTAAATTGTAAAGGTCGACGCAACATTGTGCCTTTGAAATAATTTCATTTTGTCTTCACCCATCGGGAGAAAGAGGAAGCATATTTCCATTAATATACATCGTATTCCGATGCATTTTGGGTGCATTTTAGAATCATTAAAACTATAGAATCGCGGTCGTTTGATGTAGAATATTCTAGAAAGTTCTTTCTTAAGTTACGTACAAGAACACTGGGCCATTTTATCACTAGGTAATTTTACCAACACGTGAGTTTGTTATGTCAGTGATAATGATAATGATGAATTACTATCGCGTAGATACGTTGAGGGGAATTTTAGATAAAAATTTGTTTAGATACATTATTAAAGAGTCGTAGAAAAGTAATTAAATCTTTGATAAATCGTGGCTATAAATAATATAATATTATATTATTGAAGATTCTAGAACTAAGATTAACTAAGGGTCAATTGATCAAGTAGGTATGTAGTTATCTTAATCTCAGTTCCTCTTACAAACCAACTTATAGACGATTTAATTAATCAATTTACTGTTGGAATTAAACTTATTTTAGATACCTATCACCTTAAGAATCTAGCTACACGTAGGGTGAAGTAGATACTTTTTTATATAACTGTACGCAGATATTACATGTTAAGTCTGGTTAAGACAATAATATAATACACTTATAGTCATCATACCTAATACAAACTAGGTCTTAACATATAAGATCTTTATGCCTAAGTACGAGCACTTTTCATCATTAATTTTGTCTAACATCTGTCTTATTACTATATCAGCCATTGCAGTCTAGATTAAAAGTCTTTTAAGATATAATTTTATGTAGGTAATAAAAATAAAAAAGTTCACATGTTTTGCCATATTATGCAGCATGCGAATATATGTACTAAATAAAATTATGTTAGGGAATGTCCATTAAGTATATAATAATAATTTATTTTGTCTAATTGTAATTATTACCTAAAAATTATTTTATGTCATAAAATGATTTTACACACAACCAAGTGAATAGTAGGTATTGTTTGAATTATTACATTGTTTCATAATATTAGGCAATAGATATATTATAAATACTCTCACACATGTTTTGAGGGCTGTTTGAGCATTTATGAGATCTTTGAACGACATTAATTACATGCTGTTACAGTGCACTCTATGTCAATGTCTAAACTATTCTAAAACAAACTAGGCAAGTGAACCGTAAAAAGTTTTTATCGGGAAAGCACAATAACTTTTATGGAAATAGAAAAACATGTAACATGTTACCAAATATACTTAATAAAATACCCACTGATGTAACTAATGATCTAGACAAAAAAAATGCAAAATTTATTGTTAAAAAATACTTCTACGCAGCGTATAATAAAGAACCTTAAAATTAATTTATTTAAAATCAACATTTAAAAATAACGATTTTTATATATATAATATATAATATGTGTGTGTTGTATAATTGTTGCCAAAAAACCTACAGTTATTTTCTCTCACTGAATATTGTATAATCACCCAGTATAATTAGTCGTAAACATAAGTATTGTTTGTTTTGTTACCCCACGTTGTAATGGTGTTATGGAACATGCTGTAGATTATAAGTCGCAAAACCGGTTGGGTCCTCGCTCGCTGTAGTCGTCGTAGGCATCAATCGTGCGCATTTATTATGCGGTCTATTTTGCACAGATGCCGTGACGTCACAGGCGAGTGTTAACTTTTACAGATTTCCTTTTGTATTTGATAATGTTTAGTTGTAAATGCGAATGTGCAGCGCCCAGACAAACCATCATGGTTTTTAGGCGTCATAGCTTAAGACACTACTGTGTATGTATTTCTTATGGATAATAAAAAAAAAAAAAAAAAAAAAAAGAGGCAAATAACTGCAAATTTTTAAAATAGACCGCCTAGACTAAATTATAACAAATTAGCAACAAATTGGCTGGAGTTCTAATCGCCCACCCACCTGCAGAATGATATATCAATGACATGAGAAAAACAAACATGTGGCCTGTGCTAGCTGCAACGCATGAGAATGACATAATATCGAGTTGCTAGTTAAAATGATTTGACTTATTATATGGTGGGATTGGGATAAAATTTATATATAGAAATTTATTATATTTGATTATTATTTTATAAAAGTCGACAAAATGTGATACAATTCTAAACTATACTAATAATTAATTTATCTACCTAATTATAATAAAGTAAAATTCTTAAACTACAAAACTAAAAAAAATATCGGAAACAGTTTGGACCCCTTGGTAGGGTTCCCATAACACAGGCAGCATTCCCGCGCTGTATTGCAATAACAATACGTGAATTCACTATATCGTCGCTGCGCGTGCAAGACCGCGTAAGAGCACTTTGTAAATACCGCGTAACAGCAAAACGCGCAAAATTGAAATATCGTGCCTATCGACTCTAAAGGCCTATTATTAGCTACTAGACTTCATGTGATTGGAATTATCCAATCAGAAACGTCTGTAGGGCTATCGAAGCAATACCGCGGAACAGTAGGAGGTCTGAAGTTGGAAGTAAGCGCGCGTATTATCAGCGGCCGCGAGTAAAATGTAACACGATTAGTGTGTCCTCCCGAAAATAATTATTTTTACGTGAATAACCAGCATGTAAGTATGTTTTAATTGATTATTGCTTTTCGTTTGCAATGTGTTCATACTAGAACATTTAAATTACATGTAATTTTGCTTCAATTTAATGATTCTGTCTAATATAACACCTAAAAAGTATTTACGCGGTCTCGACATCCCTTGATTAATTCATTTTGTTAAGTTACGCGGTATTGCATTTTACTTATAAATTATTTATTATCTTATTTATAGATAAATCCTTGCATTCTCAAGTTATTAAGTACCCAAATGATGGAAGACCAAGAAAACTCTATTTTAGAAGATGCGGATATTAATAAAGACGTCGTGACTTTGCGAGAGCTAGCTGAAAGGCGAAAAATATTGTTAAAGAAGAAGAGAGCAATTTTAAATAGATTTAATTATCAAAATCAGCCAGTTATACAACCAAAATCTAGACCTTTGTCTGAGAATCAAAATTTACCACCAGAGATACCTTTGTCTGAGAATGAAAGTTTACCTTTGTCTGAGAATTTAACTTCCGAGTTTACTACAATGACAACGATTTTGAACCCTCTAGATTCGATGCAAAATGAATACATGCCTACGGCGAATGATGTAGCAGAAAATCTAATGACTAATAACATTGATTTTACGTCTGACGATCATTCTTTTGTTAATTTATCAGACATTACAAACTTAAAGCCATTATCGCCAGATTGTGTAGAGTGGTTTCCAGAAAGAGAAATGGAAGAAAATAAAAAATATAGAAAAAAACGCAAAGGAGATCAGAATAATTGGAAGAGAATGAAAAATAAGAGACAGAGAATGATGGGAAAAGAGTACATTGGATTTAAAAAAGAGGGCAATAAATTTGTTCAGAACGATCCTAAGCCAGCAAGAGAAATGGGTCCATTATGTATGTCAACAAAATGCTTCGGTGGTAAAGCTATGTACTGTTCAAAATTAACAGAAGAAGTTCGATCAGAAATATTTAATAACTACTGGAAGATGACTTGGCAAGAAAAAAAAATGTATATATCTTCAATGGTGGATAAAAAACCAACATGTAGAAAAACCAAGGACTCAAATTCAAGACGAAGTGATACTAAAATTTACTATCTAAAAGTTAATGATAAAAAAGAAAGAGTTTGCTTACAGACATTTTTGGCAACACTGGGCATAAAAGAATGGACAGTTCGCTATTGGCTTGGAGAAAGGATGAAACAAAAAACAACAGAAGTCATAGAAAAAGAACCCAAAAGAGAATTAGCTAAAAAATATTTAACTCTACTACCGAAACTACCGTCCCATTACTGCAGACAATCTACTTCAAAGTTATACTTAGAACCCATCATACAATCAAAATCACAGTTGTATCGCCTTTATGTCGACTACTCGGCTTCAGAAAATAAACCTGTGGCATCTAGAAAAGTATTTGAAAGCGTTTTGTTTGAGGAGAATATTGGATTGTTTCAACCAAAAAAGAATGCTTGCGACCTGTGCTGCGCACACAAAGTTGGCAATTTATCAGATGAGCAGTATGCTAAACATATTGAACGAAAAGACTTAGCTAGAGCTGAACCTATGCAAAACTTTTAATTAATAATAAATTGTTATTATTTCTTAGTTTTAGATAATTATTTTGATCTCTCTCATAAGAAGTCTGAAATCTTATAATAAGATCTCTATTAAAAAACAGAATAGTAGTAATATCCTTTCATAAACTGATTTTGATAATACATCATATTTTTCTAAAATTATATTGATTAAGATTTGTTTTTTGTCATAATAAATACAACCTTTACTAAATTGTTTTATTTAAAAACCGCGTACCTAAGAAAAGTATACTACTTATTTTGTAATTAGTTAAAGCATAACCGCGTAAATGACTTTACACAAAATCTAAACCATTTACGAGTAGATTTACGTTATATTCCAATGAGGGAAGTTATAAAGAACTAACTGTCAAGTTCAGTCGGTAATAAGAATTGAAATCGCTGAGATAATTAATTTTTTCTTCCTCCTGTAAAATCATCTAAAAGCAAATACGCGGTCTTTACAAGTTGCACTTACGCGGTCTCGCACGCGCAGCGACGATATGTACTTAACGTATATTGATATAGTGATTAAATCTGACACTGGGCAGTATAAATATCTAGATCCAACAACATAAGTATTTCAACTCTCTTCATAATCATCGTTGATTCCCGGCTGTAATCTGGGATTTTACATACATACATATAGTCACATCTATATCCCTTGTGGGGTAGACTGAGCCAACAGTCTTGAAAAGACTGATAGGCTACGCTCGGCTATTTGGCTTATTGAGATTCAAATAGTGACAGGTTGCTAGCCCATCGCCTAAAAAAAGAATCCCAAGTTTGTAAGCCTATCCCTTAGTCTATTATAAAACTGAAGAGTTTGTTTGTTTGTTTGAAAGCGCTAATCTCAGAAACTACTGGTTCGAATTGAAAAATTATTTTTGCGTTGAATAGACCATTTATCGAGGAAGGCTTTAGGCTATATGACGTCACGCTGCAACTGTAAGGAGCAAAGAAATAATGGAAAATGTGAAAAAAACGGGGAAAATTATTCATCCTTGAGGGCTTCAATGATGCCCAAAATAACTATACCACACGGACGAAGTCGCGAGCACAGCTAGTTCTCAGATATAATTATTGTGTGAATTGTGAAGTTGTAATTATTTAACCATTACCTAATTATTCAGGATAAACAATTATGTACCAGCTTACCTAAATACTATGGGATACTCCCATATTTTAGTAAGAATTCTACTTAAGCAGTATTAGATAACGTGCATTCATAAATTGTACACAGGACGTTTTGTGGGAGATTTTTTGTTTACAATCCTTAAATGCAATAGCAGCTATAAAGACCAAGGTCCTTTAATTTGCAGACACTAAGCCCTGACATCAGCGATGCCAAATCCATCCGGCTAATATACTGCAGACCAAAGATACAATAGCAGACTTTATTCTATTGTAATAAGGTTAAAATCATTGTGATTTCGTTTGACAAACTGTATTTTCAGTTATGAACATAAGGCTGGTTTGTTGGGTATAACAAGGCCGTCATCATCCTACATGTGGCCATATAGCAATGATAATAAAATGACTCATGAAATGGGTTCGTCGACTACTTAATATCACGATAGGCGCTTTGTTAAATGTTATGTTTATAATTAAAGATATGTTCTAAAAAATTTTAGTGGAAATAGTTAATTAATTTTCAATATTATAAACATAGAAATACAATAATTGATTAGAATTATTCTCATTCAATTTTTATAGTAGTTTAAAATGTTTATTTAAATTGGAAACAAAAATAGTTAAAATATAAATAAAATAATAATAAAAACCTCCTGTTAATGGGTGTCTTTCTACAATGTTTTAAAATGTTGTAGAAAAAAGGTAAGTTGAATAAAAAAAATACATTAATTCCTAATAATTAAAACAATATGTATATGATATGTCCATTTATGTCATTGGGCCCCCAAATAATTTTCGCCCAGGCACCGTTAACTCATCCAATACGCCCCCGACATTTATTTAGGTATCTATTTAATTTAAAAAGTTAAGCAAAATCTGTGTCTGTCTCTGTAAATATCTGTCTGATACGTTTTCACTACTGCATCGATTTTGATGAAATTTTGTATGAATATAGTTCATAAGCCGAGGTAAATAAAACACTTCTTTAAAAATTGCGGTATCGCCATAATTTCTCTGGTTTCTTAAAACCTGTCCTTTTTTAAAGTCGGTAGAAAATCGGTCTGAGTTCCTCGAGTTGAACTTACACGATGAGTTTTTGCCTTACTATTGCTGTTTTTCTTCATTAGGCGGTGAATAATTAATTTCTAGGGTAGACTCAAAAGCGTAGACTAGAGAAAAAGGAAAGACTCAGTACGAGTCTCATTCCATTCGTGGCTTGTAAAATGATCAGAATCAAGCGGCTTGCTCCGCATTTCCGCAAATAAGCCATAAGATAAGAAAAAAAAATTTTAAATGAAAAAGGTAGGTCTTTAGTATAAGTATTTTATTTTAGATTCACTTTTACCAAGGAATTTATTTTTAGGTATATCTAGATTTAAAAATATGAATCCAGAAACAATAGATACATTTTTCGGAAAAACAATTTGAAGATTGGTTCTATGTTCAGTTTTGATGAGTTTACAAACAAACAATTTATGCATTTATGATTTTAATTAATATTTTTAGCTAATAGGCGACTATTGGGAATGGTGATTCTTCTTGTAGGCGATGGGTTAGTGACCTGTTAGTACTTAAATTCCATCCATTTTCTATTCCATCATTAAGCTATACAGCTGAGCGTGGTCTTTCAATTTTATCAAGACTGTTGAGTCTGTCTACCCCGCGAGGGATATAGACGTGGTTATATGTAGGTATATAAGTATGTAGTAAATTTCCTTTAAGGTCAGTTCAAATGGATTGATAGGTGACAAGAGTCGTACTCATTACTTTAATTTTCTGTAACATGTTCAGACATGTCTCATAATATAATTTGACTTAGGTAGGTATATAAAAAAGGTACAAAAGCTTAACTTTAAAAAATACACAAATTAACTATAGAAATAGTTTTATTTATTTTATAAAGGTTTATACATTACATTATCAAATATATCATTTTTTGGCACTACTTATAACTAGAGTAAATTATATTGAGTTGTTCTAATAGTACTATAAGAAATCAATTTGTTCTAGAAAGAAACACCTCTATAATATTTTAAATGATGATTTTGTTTTATAATAAAAATAACTTTTTAAATTAAAAACAATTACATCAATAGCAATTAATGAAAAGGGTTCAATTTATATATGTCGTAGCCAAACCTTACCTGCCTACATTTACATAATATAACATACAAATGCATGGACTATTGTATTGTCCTCTTCCTCCTGACTTTTGTCCCGGTTGCATCCTCACCACTCTGGAGAGGAGCCCGGAATGTCCATGGATCCTGAATTGGGTAAGTCAGGCTTTTACACGAAGCGACTCCCGTCTGACCTCCGCAACCTTTCGTTTCGTGTTAGAAAGGTTGACGAATCGTGTAATGTTATAATCAACAGACGATCAAAGATATGATGGAATTTTTACAATTAAGTAATTTAATTTTGTTCGTTTTTGTAATTGTTGAGACAAATAGGTATCCTAACTAAAATCTTCAACGCTTGATAGGTACCTATATCTCATAACAAACGATAAACAATCTGAGGGGTTATTGCGAGTTTTACTAGATCAAACGCGTCGAGCAAGTGAACGCGAATTTGTATTTGATTTGATCAGCGCCATCTAGTTGTAACACGATGGTACTAATGCAATTCCATACATATTCATGATTACTTGCTCGGCGCGTTTACATTATATATACATACATTTGGTCACGTCTATATCCCTGGCGGGCTAGACAGAGCTAATAGTCTTGAAAAGACTGAATGGCCACGTTCAGCTATTTGGCTTAACAATAGAATTGAGACTCAAATAGTGACAGGTTGCTAAACCATCGCCTAAAAAAGAAATCCCAAGTTTGTAAGCCTATCCCTTAGTCGCCTTTTACGACATCCATGAGAAAGAGATGGAGTGGTTCTTTTTGTATTGGTGCCGGGAACCACACAGCACTGCCGGGAACGACACGGCACTTTGGAGAGAGAGATTCTCCAGGGTTTGTAGTTCAGAATAATACTCCGTTTCAGAAGGTGAGAATGGAATGGTTTATTTACAAAATTGAGACATATTTATATAAAACTATTTACAATGGAAAAGGCAAGGACGAATCATAAATACGGAATTATTACCAATGAAGAAGAGAGATTATTTTTAACAAATCAGAAATATCGAATTATAGCCAATAGTGTGAGCGTATTTACAAAAGGAAATCTATCGAAAAGTTTTTGAGGATAATAAAATTGATTTGCATAGATTTCTGAGAATTTTGCATTGCTGTCTCTTGAGTGTGGATAGCTCCATCTCGTTTCCGCTACACGTGTCGAGCTTGAGTTTCTGTGACGCCCGGTGCGGCCGCAGGCGCGCCGAGGGCGCTACGTGCGGTGTGCACGCGATGTTTGTTGGGTGAAACTTGCTTGTGTATAAAACCGTCTTGCTGCTTGCTCAGTGTTGCCACCTTGGTGGTTTTTCCACCAGAACTGGAGCCTTTTTAAAGCCTTTAGAGGATTTTTTTAGTAACATAGCGGTTTTATTCTTTTTAGTGGTTTTTAGCGGTTTTTCAGTATGGAATCGGCAACACGTTTTGTCAACAGAGTGTCTGTGTCACTGTCATATTGACAGTGATACTGACACTCTGTACAACACACCTGATTTACGCTTATGTACTTTACCGGGGCGGGGAATCCCTTTAGCACAATGAGAATTTCATATTGTTTTATGCTTACTCTATAGCCGGGGAATCCCGTAGCGCAATCGTTGTTAGTGTTTTCTTTTAACTTTGACATTCTATGTATCGAATTTGGTGAGTGCTGTTGAAATCTTAAAAAGTTTGATAAAGTCGTTTGTTAATTGGTTACAGTGTGTGAAGTCGTTATCCTTAATACTATCCAACAATGGAAATTCCTTTAAAGAAAAAAAACTATGCACAAAAGTATAGAAAAGAGTGGGAATCACATGCCGAATTCATATCCTGGCTTAAACCTTTGGTTGGTGATGATACGAAAGCTTTTTGCACATATTGTAAAGTAGAATTACTAGCAAAATTAGTAGACTTGAGAAGACATGCTGAAACAAAGAAGCACAAACAAAAAATGCAAATTATATCCGGCAACCAGATTATACAATTCAAGCCTGATGGTGAGAAGATTTCCAACCCAAAATCGCGCAAAGCTGAAGGAATGCTCGCTCTTTACATTACAGAACATAGCTCAGTTTCCTGTATTGATCATCTGACAGACTTAGTGAAATTAGCTTTCCCTGACTCCAAAGCAACGGATGATTTAAAAATGCATCGTACTAAGTGTACTGAAGTTATTAAAAATATCTTGGCACCACATTTTACTGAAGAACTAATAAAGGATATAGGGGAACAAAAATATAGTCTCATCATTGATGAGTCAACTGACATCAGTACGTGCAAGCAACTTGGTATTGTAATCAGGTATTTTAGTAGAAAACTAAAAAAAATTGTGTCTTCGTTTCTGGCCCTTGAACAACTTGAAACCAGTGATGCAATTGGCATTGTTAAAGCCCTTCTTTCTTGTTTACAAAAATATGGACTAAACAAAAATAAACTGGTTGGATTGGGAACAGACAATGCGTCAGTCATGACTGGCATCAATAATGGAGTGTATAAAATCCTAAAAAATGATATACCTAATTTAATTCTTATCAGATGCACTTGCCACTCTTTACAACTTGCAGTATCGCACGCTTCAGAACATACGCTACCAAGAAATATTGAATTCTTAATTAGAGAAACGTACAATTGGTTTGCCCACTCTACAAAACGTAAAAATGAATATCAAGAAATTTACGAAACTATTAACTGTGGTGAAGCGCCATTAAAAATTCTGCAGGTATGTGACACACGCTGGTTATCCATTGAACCAGCAGTGCGAAGAATTCTGGCACAATGGAAAGAACTGACTTTACATTTTGGGCTTGTAAGTAATCGATGTTACACTGCAGATTTATTATACTCCATGTACAAGGATGAAACTAATTATTTATATTTGCTATTTTTGCAAAGTGTACTTAACGATGTGCAGATTGCATTGAAAAGCTTTGAAAGCGAAAGTGCAAATCCTCTCAAATTATTAAATGTACTGATTACACTTTTACGTTCAGTTTGCAACAGAATACTGTTACCGAACGCAGCAGTTACAGACAAGGATTTTTTAAATATTGATGTTGACCGAAACCTTAACTCGGTCCCATACATGGGGTACCTCTTTGAATCGGAAAGTAAAAAAACATCCTTAACAATTGATACTATATCAGCCATAAAACGTCGCTGTATTGAGTTTAATGTGAAGCTAGCCAAGGAAATTCAACAAAGACTGCCACCCAATTATAATGTGCTGGAATTGATATCAAAATTAGACCCAGAGACAATACTCCGCCAAGGTAAGGACAATTCCATTTCAGAACTAGCTGAAGAACTTGGCTATACTGCTCAATACATTGACAAGATATTGAATCAGTGGCACAATATCTGTTTTAACCAGTGGGAAAATACAAAAGATGTTATAAAATTTTGGGTTGAGGTAGATAATTACCGAAACGCAGCAGGTATAAATGACTTTGAAGAACTAGTTGATCTAGCCATATCTGCGTTATCATTACCCCAATCTAATGCGGGTATCGAGAGAATTTTCAGTGTGATGAACACCGTAAAAAGCAAACTACGAAACAAGATGGCTGATCCTCTACTAAATGCGATAATTTTTATCAGAAATAGATTAAAAGTTATTGATGCAAAATGTTACAATTATGAATTACCAAGCGATGTTATTGCAGCTATTGGAAAAAACACAAAGTACTCTTTTAAAAATCAACCACATGCGACAACATCTGCATCGACGTCGGCGTCGACGTCATCGACAGTAGTTTCGGCGTCAGTGAATTATGAAGATGTTATGGACGATATAACTTTTGATAATCTTGAATTTTAATTTCAATGTAAATTGCAGACCTCTTTGACAGGTCTGATATATTTCTGGTCGAACTATACAACTGGTTTCTCTTGATTACTGTACTGATTATTTTCAAATTAATAACTAATGAACATAGTTATGTTGTTTTATTTAATTTCCTATACTATAGATAGGGTATACTACCCGTCGGAAATATCTGCGGAGTGCGGACCTCGCTGCAATGCTCTACCCCTCGAGGTTTTTTAGAAATGTATTGTTTTTATTTGAAACTTATTCTAAGGCGTTGTATAAAAGTATAAAAATATATAGGCACATAAAAAATAGATTCCTTTTTTTTACTATCTCTCCAGATTGCATGAAGTCATCAAGCCAGGTCCGCAGGTATTTCCGACGGGTTATACTAATTATGTTGAAAATTGTAATCTTAAATGTGATATTTCAATAATAATTTGGAGATATTTGGTGGATTTTTTGCGGTCCAAATTTGTGAAATCTGGCGACATTTTACTTTTGACCTAGCGCTTTATAAAAATCGAAGGTGGCAACACTGTGCTTGCTCCCCGCCTCAGTGTGAATTTGAACTTGCGGCGTGAGGTCGCGCTCGTGAAGCTCTCGCGAAGTGCAGTGTGTGCGTCGAACTCTTGACTTGTGTTGTTTCGGACGGAGATCCGATGGACAATAATGCAGTGTGAACAATTGGCGTGTGAAGATGCTGATGCTGCCTGGAAGAACTGCTGATGCACGATGTGTGGCATGCCCATGTGCACGCGCTCACAAAACAGTTCTTTTCAGAACTAGCTTCTTCTGGTTTCTGGGCAACGAAGTCGGCATGATATTAAAGTGCTTGATTTGTTTTATTCATCTCTTATATATATATGTATTATATCTATTATATCCTGGTAATGTTTTGGTATTATGATGGTAAATATTATGAAGGTAATGGTTGTGCGCGGTAATGGGTAAGGTAATCTTGTTGGTAAGTATGTTGGTACTTGATGGTAAGTATGCTGGTAGCCACAGTACTCCCCCTCAAGTGAAACGTACCGGCAACCTGACGGCACGGCCGACACGAGTTTTCTTGTCCGTTTGCTGTGGCGTCATGTTGCTCGTATTGACCGGAGCGGGAATTTTCTGTGGTGAGGTACTTTCTTGCGCCTGTGCCTTAGTGATAGTTTGACCTTGACCTAGTGTAGCTTGAACTTGTGTTGACATTGTTGATGAATTTGCGATGTCGTCGTCTTGCAATAGGTAGGCAGGCTTGAGTCGGTCTATTGAAATGTTTGACTCGCGATCCGGTAGTTGAATTGTGTAGTACTTGTCCGTTAGTCTCTTGATAACACGATAAGGGCCTTCGTATGGTGATTGAAGTGACTTCTTAACGGCGTCGACACGAACAAATACGTGTGTGCAATCTTGTAGGTCTTTATGAATGAAGATGCGTGGATTGCTGTTGTGATGTACTGTTGACTGTTGCGGGCTATGTTCTTTGATGGTAGATCGTAGTTTTTCGACGAAGTTGTAGTCCATTGATGTAGGTATTGATGACGTAGTGAAAAATTCACCCGGTAGACATATGTGAGTTCGGCTGGGCTAACTTCAGCGTCTGTGCGTAGGGTGGCGCGTAATCCGAATAGGACTGTAGGTAACTCGTCGATCCATGACCTTGAACTTGATAGCCGGGTGCGTAGTGCGGTCTTCAGTGTTCTGTGCCAGCGTTCGACGATACCGTTTGATTGCGGATGGTATGCTGTAGTGCGATTTTTCGTGATTCCCATAAGCTTCATAAGGTTGTTGAAAAGTTGACTTTCGAACTGACGTCCTTGGTCGCTGGTGAGTGTTGTAGGGCATCCGAATCTCGTAATCCAGTGGTTGTAAATTACTTCGGTAACTTTGTCAGCTGTTATTTCTTCGGTAGGTATTGCTTCGGGCCATTTCGTTTCGCGGTCAATCATGGTTACTAGGTAGCGATAACCTTGAGGCGTCGTAGGTAGCGGTCCGACGATGTCCACGTGTACGTGTCGAAAACGTTCAGTTGGCGGGAATTTCGAAACTTCGCTGTAGGTATGGCGTTGAACTTTGTTTTTTTGACAATCGATGCAGCTTTTCGTCCATCTTGAGATGTCGCTATTCATTGACGGCCAAAAATATTTTTGAGATGCCATCTTCCGTGTTGTGCGTGTACCGGGGTGGTTGATGTTGTGTACACTCTTGAATACTTCTTCGCGATATTTTTCGGGGATGTATGGTCGTATGTTCGATGTTGATGTTTCGCAGTAGAGTTCGACGTCGGTGTTGGGAATGATGATTTTCTTGAGACAGATGTTGTCTTGTTTTTGTAAGTCGGGTACAGATGTGTCTTCGTGTTGAGCTTTTGCAATTTCTTCGTAATTGATTGTAGACGGGAATGATACTGCTTCTATGCGACTTAGGGCATCGGCTACGATGTTGTTTTTTCCGCTCACATGGCGTATGTCGGTTGTGAACTCGCTGATGAATAGGAGTTGTCGGGTACGGCGTGGCGTTTCTGTAGTCGACGTTATTTTGTGCATAGCGAACGTAAGAGGTTTGTGATCGGTGAAAATGATCAGTGGACGTCCCTCGAACATTTTTCGGAAGTGTTTGACGGCCATGTAGATTGCTTGTAGTTCTCTGTCGTATGTTGAATATTTTGTTTGTGCGCTGGAAAACTTCTTAGAAAAATAGCCAAGTGGTTGCCATTTTTCGTCGATGTATTGTTGTAGCACGGCGCCAGCTGATTTATCCGAAGCGTCGCAAAATAGGGCGTAAGTAGCATCGTGGGACGGGTGGGCGAGTAAAGCAGCGTTGCATATGCTGTTTTTACATGCTTCGAATGCGTCCGATGACTCTTGTGTCCATTGTATGACGGTTTTGTCGCGTTTCTTGACGTTGTGGAGATGTGCATTGAGTGGTGCTTGGATAGATGCGGCGTTAGGTATGTGATCGCGGTAGAAATTCAACATACCGAGAAAACGACGTAGTTCTTCGATAGTGTTGGGCTTGGGGTATTTTGAGATGATGTCTACCTTTTCAGCTGGTGGTTTGATACCATCTTTGGATACGATGTAGCCCAAGAACTTTACTTCAGGTTGGCCAAAGTGACATTTTGCTGGGTTAATGGTAATGCCATGTTCTTCAAGTCGTTCGAGTACTTGCCGTAGGTGTTCACGGTGCTGGGTTTCGTTTTCTGATGCTATGAGTACGTCGTCGATGAATGGAAAGACGAAAGGTTGTCCTCTGAGTACTTGGTGGATGAAACGTTGGAAAGTTTGACCTGCGTTCTTGAGACCTGGACACATTCGTGGGAATTCGAATAGTCCCATCGGTGTGATGATGGCTGTCTTCTCGATGTCTTCCTCACGAACCATCAGTTGTTGATAAGCTCGATTTAAATCCAAAACAGAGAATATGGTCTTCCCGGCAAGCTGGTAGGTGAAGTCTTTAACCCTTGGAACTGGATAGCGGTCGGGTTTAGTGATAGCGTTGAGACGGCGATAATCACCACAGACTCTGATGTCCCCGTTTTTCTTGGGTACGACGTGAAGTGGTGATGACCATGGGCTCTTGCTGGGTCGACAGAGTCCTTGTTCAATCATATTTTGGAACTCTTGTTTGACTTTCTCGTAGCGATGAGGTGGTATGGGACGAGCTCGGCAGTGCACAGGTTGACCTTCGGTTTCGATGTAATGTTGAACGTTGATCTTGCTATTGTTGATGTTCATGGCGGTAAGACGAGTAATTCCGGGATAATCGGCGAGTATCGCGTGATACGAATTGTTCGAGTCAATACTGCGTATTGTAGGTACAGATGTTGCTCGAACAGGGGCGTCGACCTTTAGACTCGTAACGTTGTCGATAAGTCTTTTGTTTTTGAGATCGACGATGAGTTGATGATGTTTGAGAAAATCGGCTCCCAGGATCGGTTTCGATACGTCTGCGACGATGAATTTCCACTTGTATGGACGACGTAGGTTGAGATCGAGTTCAAGTGTTTTTTCGCCGTATGTTGATATGACGGTGTTGTTGGCGGCATACAGCTTGTAGGGTAGCGGCTTGGTTAGGCTGGTTTTTAGCCTAGGTATAGCCGAAATGTTCGCACCGGTGTCCACCAGGAAAGATAAACCAGTTTTTTTGTCTGTGACGAATAGGCGGTATGTACATGGGAGAACGCTGGGTTCCGCCTCGGCCAACGTTCGGTCTAGTTTTCCGGCTTCTCGTTTTTCGTGCTGTAGGAACAGGGCGATGTACATTTTCTCGCTTGTGCTCCAAAACGTCGGTGGTAAAAACAATGTGGCGATGGCGAATTGTCTCGTGAGTTGGGACGAGAATAGTTGCGGTTCCGGGACTGGGATCGATTTCTTCGATAATTGTTGTTGTTGTTGTTGTTGTTGTTGTATGGCGGCCTTGATTTCAGTTCTGCGATTTCGACGGAAAGTTTTCTTAATTCATTGATGAGAAATTGTGTATCTGACGATTGCGATGATGACTGGGCTTGTGATGATGATTGCGACGACGTGGTTATGCTGACGGTGGAAATTTCCCGATGTTGCTCCATCATTTTGTCGGCAAGTAAGGCAAGCTCTTCCAGTGCGGTTGTTGTACTGAATGATTCGCTTACGGCGAGGACAGAGCGAATATGTGCCGGTAGGTGGTTGGTCCACATGAGTCGTAGTGTGGCGTCGGGAATTCTGTCTCGAGCGAGATCGCGCATCCGTCGTAGCAGGTGGGTTGGCTTTTGGTCGCCTAGCTCCATTTCGGACAGAAGCTTTTGGAATTGCCGGCTGTCCGATTCTTCGTAGGCGGTGATGAGACGCTCCTTGATCGCCTGGTATGGGTTCGTCTCTGGTGGATTGTAGAGGAGGTCGCTGATTTGCTCTATATCTTGTTTTTCAAGACGAGCGATGACCATCTGCGCCATCTTTTGTTCACCCTTCTTTTGGTCGTGGGTGGCAGCCTCGAAACTGTAGAACCATAGACGTGGTCGGTCGCGCCAGAATGGTGGTATCCGCAGAGCGAGGGATATGTTGGCGATTTCGGGCTGGTTGTGGACGTGGGCTGGATCGGGCTGTGTGGACTGCGATGCGGCGGCAGCGGCGGCATTTGCGGCAGATTTTTCGGCGTCCATGATGATTCCTTCTTTTTGTTTGCAGTCGGGCAGAGATTCCGCGTTGAAATTTTCTTTCTTCAGGAATGTTTCCGCTGGGCCGACGAGCAGGGATTCTTCTTGTTGTTGTTCAGTCGGAGGTCACCAATTTGGAGAGAGAGATTCTCCAGGGTTTGTAGTTCAGAATAATACTCCGTTTCAGAAGGTGAGAATGGAATGGTTTATTTACAAAATTGAGACATATTTATATAAAACTATTTACAATGGAAAAGGCAAGGACGAATCATAAATACGGAATTATTACCAATGAAGAAGAGAGATTATTTTTAACAAATCAGAAATATCGAATTATAGCCAATAGTGTGAGCGTATTTACAAAAGGAAATCTATCGAAAAGTTTTTGAGGATAATAAAATTGATTTGCATAGATTTCTGAGAATTTTGCATTGCTGTCTCTTGAGTGTGGATAGCTCCATCTCGTTTCCGCTACACGTGTCGAGCTTGAGTTTCTGTGACGCCCGGTGCGGCCGCAGGCGCGCCGAGGGCGCTACGTGCGGTGTGCACGCGATGTTTGTTGGGTGAAACTTGCTTGTGTATAAAACCGTCTTGCTGCTTGCTCCCCGCCTCCCGAACCCACTGGTAGTGCAAGCTGCCAATTATGCCCCCGCACCCAACGCAAGGTACAGAAGACCTAGGGATATCCTCTCCGATCCGGACGACCCAATTACGGCCGCCGTCCCCCCCTCAGACCCCTTACCTTCCCAACAGAGGCACCGTGCCGACATAGTCGCGTACATACACCGCGTTCGCCGGCGAACGCGGAGAAGTAGGACTAGTGGCCGGTTCACTAGGTACCGCCCCGCGGCGGCACCCGGTGGATCCGCCACTTAGTCAGCCCTTATGGCAGTTGAACACTAGGTTCAACCTACACGGGTGGCGCCAAAGCCGAGGTCCGTCCCACTCTGGGAACCCTTTGAGCAGCCACTGCGTCGGCAGGAGGCCCTTCAGGCCCCGCCACTAAAAGTCCGGTTAAGTTGTTAAGCCCTTCAGGCAACAACGAGAAATTACATAAAAAAAAAAAAAAAAAAAATGCTCCCCGCCTCAGTGTGAATTTGAACTTGCGGCGTGAGGTCGCGCTCGTGAAGCTCTCGCGAAGTGCAGTGTGTGCGTCGAACTCTTGACTTGTGTTGTTTCGGACGGAGATCCGATGGACAATAATGCAGTGTGAACAATTGGCGTGTGAAGATGCTGATGCTGCCTGGAAGAACTGCTGATGCACGATGTGTGGCATGCCCATGTGCACGCGCTCACAAAACAGTTCTTTTCAGAACTAGCTTCTTCTGGTTTCTGGGCAACGAAGTCGGCATGATATTAAAGTGCTTGATTTGTTTTATTCATCTCTTATATATATATGTATTATATCTATTATATCCTGGTAATGTTTTGGTATTATGATGGTAAATATTATGAAGGTAATGGTTGTGCGCGGTAATGGGTAAGGTAATCTTGTTGGTAAGTATGTTGGTACTTGATGGTAAGTATGCTGGTAGCCACAGCACTAACCCCTCAAGTGCTTTAAATTTAAATTAAATAATTTGCACTAAAGACTATTCATTTAAGTCTTCTTCTTCTTCGTGGGTTTGACCTGTGCGTCTGTCTGTTTCCATGGTTTCAGCGAGGGTTGCGGCAGCTCCATGCAGTCCACCAGTGGGTTTGTGGGGCTGACCGCTTCCATCACCCTGGGCTGAGCCTGGTCCAGGAGTACTTCGTTGACGCAGATCACCCCGGCAAGAGTGGTTTTACGAATCTCTGTCAGTTGTTCTGTAAGAGGCAGAAAATACAATTACGTTTAATTAGGTACCGTTTACTTACAATTTTTAAATTAAATCTGTAAATAAATCTTTATTGTCTCACCATAATCACAAAAAAGTTTACAAAAAATTACTTACAAAAATAATGTAATAGGTATTACGAAAAAGGATTATGGTGGGTTGATATCTAAACTAGGAAGTATCTTAGGATATCAACCCTCCACCTCATTAAATGTATAAATAAAAATTCAAATAAATTATAGGTATTTTAGACTTTAATTTTTTTAAGTGATGGTCATTTTTGTACGCCGTTGTACTCCTTATATTTCAGGACCAGCAATTCAGCGCCAACTACGAATGAATACAGGTTTTTGCAAATCCCACAGGAGCTAAAGTTTTGTACCAGGATGAAAGGTACCCTATGTCCTCCTACAGACTCTCAATGATATATACATGATAATTCAAGAAGATTAATTCAGAAGATAACCCGAGAAGAGGTACAAACAAAGAAATAAAATTACTTTCGCATTTATAATATCATCTACATTTGTTTTTCATTCTCTCTCTCTCTCTCTCTCTCTCTCTCTCTCTCAGCGTGTTGCCAGTTCTTCCCTCTGCCACACTACTTCGGGTCCTAGGATTCTTACATTCATAATGGATTAAGTACATATAATCACGCTTTGAGACTGAACCAACAGTGCTGCAAAGATTAAAAGGCCACGTTAGCTGTTTTAATAATGGTATTGAGATTCAAATAGTGACAGGTTGCTAGCTTATCGCCTAAAAATATTACACAAGTTTATCACCCTTTCCCTTAGTCGCATTCTACGATATCCATGAGAAAGAGATGGTCCTATTCTCAAAACCCGGGAACCACACGGCAAAATAATGGATTAATCTGACAAAATTTCTTACCAATAGTGAATCCGACAGTTGTATCGTTGGTTTCATACCAGAAGCGGTCCCCGACTTTCAGCCTCAGGAACTGGTCTGCGAGGAGGCAGCTCAGGGTCGGCCCCAGCAGTCTCCCGTGAGGGTCTTCTGCTAGCGCTCCCGTGTACAGGTCTATGTCATCTACAGATCTGGAGACAGGGAGGACTTTAGAGCAGGAATTCAGGAACAATAATATCAGGAAGCTGTTGTATCGAATGTTCAGATTTAGGCATCTTATTAGCCAAAGTTAGCAGAGATCTGGTTTCAGGATAAAAGTTGTTATTGGGAGAATTTTCGAAACAAATAAAAGTATCTATATATCTAATGCATGCTTATGTTTGTTTGTAAACTCTTTATTGCACACGAATAGAAATATAACAAATTATTTTAGGATTTAGAAGAATATGTACACACACTGGCAGACTTATCACAATCGGTCATGTCATACGGACAGCATTCTAAACGATAACAATATGTAATACGGCCTAACATTGAATAATCCTGATATTATTATATTTACGATCTGGATAAGCTGAATGTGCAGTGCGGTGTTCAAGAGTTTCAGTTACTTATACAGTTTCAAACTTACTTATAAATCTTGCAGATTCTGGTCAGAGATGATTCATCAAAGATGGCTGCCAGATCAGTAAAGTTCCTCGGCCTGGAGAGCCCACAATGCTCCCTCCACTCTGGGTACGGCGGCAAGCCGTGGTCTCTCCCGCGCTGGATGTTCAGTGAGACCAGGTCGAGGCCGCAGGGACCAGGCTTCTTGGCTGGTGCCGTGCTGTTACCCTCGACTGTGACTGTACGCTCGAATAAGTGGTTGTTAAGCTGGAATAGATTTGGAAAATACATACGTATAATCGAGACTATAGGTCTGATTATATGTATCAAAGCAGACATAATTATATTACCAATTGAACGGGCCGAGGGTCTATCTGGGTCGAGTCTGAATAAAATAGAATTTAGCCCGTTTAAGATACGTCTTGTCGTCTCGTCGTCTTATGGTCGTCTCCTAGTGTCCAAGTCGATTGTCCTTTTTTTCACCGTCTGTCAGTCGGTTTTAGTCATCTAAAATGTTAAGTCAAAAAGTGGATTGTCCATGGAGGCTGAACGGCCGCTACATTCCCACCTCCAGTACCAGAAAGCTGGTACTCAAGTTGAGGAGCGGACGTCCAGCCGACACAACTTTGTCACAGGTCTAACGTAAAGTCCATGTCTTGTCTTGACTTGGGCCACACGGATCAGGCCGTCCTTGCCAGGAAAAACCTGATCGATCCTGCCAAGAGGCCACTGATTGCGAGGTAGTTGATCGTCAGCAATCACAACTAAGTCACCTACAATCAGTGGTCTGTCGTTGTCGCGGTACCATTTGTCACGTCGAGTCAAAGTCGGCAGGTACTCCTTTACCCAGGGCTTCCAAGTCAAGTCTGCAAGTCGCTGGTATTCCCTCCAGGTCTGTCTTAGTAAGTCATAATCAGTGAATACTCCAAAGGGATAGTCATGAGAGTCGGTTTTCATAAACAGAAAATCATTTGGTGTCAGAGGTAAGTCGTCATCATGGTCTAAAGGTACGTATGTCAAAGTTCTTGAGTTAATCATAAATTCAGTCTCAGTCAGCACCGTAATAAAGTTTGGTCAGTCGGATTCGTAGTCTTAAGGGTCATCATAAGGCTGGTCCTTACTAAACGCTCCCACCATTTTTATCTCAACGCCACCCTTCCATCGGACTTTCGCTTGCGGAAGGCTGTCAGGTAGCTGGACCTTCTCAGATTTCCAGAGCAGACCCGTTTCCCATCTACCTTCAGGCAATAGTCTCGTAGTCCGTTCCATAATATCCAGCGCCCGCTGATCCTCCCGAGAAAGGGAAAAGTCATCAGACTGCTTTACGCCGAATGATTCTGTAGAAAAAGATCGCTTAACCAAGTCATTTAAGTCTGAGTCATATCGGCAGACGTGTAGGACAGTCAAGTCGTTTGGCAGTCCACCAAGTCCCACATTGCCATGTATAATATATCCTAAGTCAGTCTTGGATATCGTCGGTCCAGTCTTATGTTTTTGTATAACCTGTCTAGTTATAATTAGGTCAATGTTGTCTTGTCCTATAAGAAGTTCAACCTTGTCAGGTCGTATGTCATAATTTGTCACATAGTCTGTCAAGTATGGATATTTATTTACAATATTTTTATACAAAAAACTATTTACAGACAAATTTAAATTATGTACAGAACGCGCCTTATTTACATTAAATACATTTTTCTCGTTCAGTCCACGAATTTTAAAAGAGACCGTCTTCGAGTCTGTCTCCGTAGTAGTCATTCCAGTTACGCCGCGGATACGTAGGCTCGACGTAGGTCCCGTGATGTCGGCCCTCTCCAGCAACGACGAGCTCACCAGGGTCACTGCCGATCCTTCGTCTAGGAGAGCGAACGTAGAGACATCGCCTTTTCCTCCGGAAACCACAACTGGAACAACCTTTAGCAGCACATGATTCTTTTGTGTGCACGTATTGACCGTCCTGTCAATGTCTTCAACAGCGGTCTCAGGTCGCGGAGCAGCGTGCAAGAGTGTGTGATGTGCTCGTGTGCAGTCGGGCATCGTGCACTTCGTCTTCCTCTTACAGGCTTTCAGCTGGTGGCGCTCAGACAAACAGGAAAAACATAGTTTCTTTTCCGTTGCGAGCTTCCAACGGTCATCTATGGTCAAGGCTTTAAAATCTGTACAACTATTTACAAAATGCTTACCACTGCAATACACACATCTAGGTGTCAGTGATGACTGTCATAGACGTCGCGACTGTCTTATATTTTAGTTCGGGCTTTATTTGAGGCTTCGAGATATTCGGATTCGGCGGCTTAGTGGTCAGTGGGGCGATGTAGGTAGCGGCATTGGCGGTCGTCATCAGCCATTCAGATACGTGGGACAGGGTGATCGATTTAACTCCCAAACTCACAGCATGCATACTCCACTGATATTTCAAAATAGATGGTAGTTTGTTTATTATTGTACGTATCAAAGATGGATTTGTGAGATGCCCAACCTCTTCGGTCATTTTCATAGTTGCTGTGACATTCTGTACAGCAGTCGAAAACTCTATCAAATGGTTGACGTCGTCATGTCTGACGTCACGCATAAGCCGTATTTTTTCTAATAAATTTTCAATAACTAAATCTGGTCGGCCAAATCTTAACTTTAGGGTGCTTATTATAATTTTGAGGTTCGTTGCGGAAACTAATAGTGCCGATACAGCGTCTCTGGCACGACCTTTCAGGCAACGTGCTAATCTAGCGATGTTTTCGTCGTCGCTATAGCCACATAACTTCGTCGAGGACATAAACTGACTATAAAATAAGGGCCATTCCTCAGGCTCTCCCGAAAACAGGGGTAGGTCTTTTGCTGAAGTCTGTCTACTCAGCAATTTATTTACAGTATGTACAAGACTATTTACAGATGGACAAGTTTCATGTGTCGTATTGGGAGGTAAAAGTTGTGTACCTGATATCGACGTCCGCGACCGTGGACGTGAGGCAATCGATACATTGTCATCTTCTTCGGCTATAGCTTGTTGTCGTATAGCTAACTTCTGCTCCAAAAGGCGCTTCTCAATACGAGCATACTCTTCAGCCGCTTCCAATTGAAGGTCGATAAGGCGTCGTCGTCGTGCCTTTGCCATCGTTTGTTCTGTCGTGTCGGATCGTATGGACGGACAAGGAGACGGTGCGCGGCTGCCGTGGGCGGACTGTCGGCCCGGCCCGGTCAGGTCGGCGGTAGCGCTAGCCCGTGTCTCTTCCGATGTCATTTTACCTGATCTTGTTTTTACCATAGGTGTGATTGCGAATGGCTCGAAGGACCACTTGAACGGGCCGAGGGTCTATCTGGGTCGAGTCTGAATAAAATAGAATTTAGCCCGTTTAAGATACGTCTTGTCGTCTTATGGTCGTCTCCTAGTGTCCAAGTCGATTGTCCTTTTTTTCACCGTCTGTCAGTCGGTTTTAGTCATCTAAAATGTTAAGTCAAAAATTGGATTGTCCATGGAGGCTGAACGGCCGCTACACCAATGGACCTAATGAAGTGCCCTGGGGAACTCCAATGTAATTGGACAAAATCAAAGATATCAGATTATTATACTCTTTCACAACTGTTAAATCTTCAGCAGTTCAAACTTTGGAACAAAATTTTTTTGAAAATTCGATACGCCTTTACTTTTTTTTAACATTCGTTAATTGGAATCTAAATTCTCTAGTATTGTTAGTTGAATGAAATGAATATCCTGTTTACTCACTTTGTTATAAACAAAAATATTTTCGAAGCGGATCCCCGGGTCATTATAATCATCATCTTACGGTTTTATTTAGCTCACCCCGTTTGTTTTATTTATTCTTGGGTCAAATTTAGTAATTCAAATTTCACCCTCTTCCTGTCAACCGATTAATCTGAAATTTTGTATACACTTTGGATTTTGGTGACAATATAATTATTTTATATAATTATGCTGGTCTGGTAACAGATAAAGCAGTCTTTATTGTCAAGAGAAAGGCTTATATACTTTGGATTCATTTTTTAAAACGATGAACAAGCAACAGTTACTTGTAAATTTAACAGCTGAACATGGCCTTCTAGATCCATAGGCGTCTTTTCAAGATACAGACGTTTTAACCTGTAAGTTTTACCTCGGTGGTGACATGTGGGCCCACGCCGTGCACGGGTGTGTTCAGCGCGGAGTTGACGGCGTTCTTCGGCCCCTTGCTCAATTTATTGAGACGTTATTTTATATAATTATTATGGTCTGGTAACGCAGATAAAGCAGTCTTGATTGACTTTCATCAATCAAGCCAATCAAGAGAAAGGCTTATATACTTGGGATTCTTTTTTTAAAACGATAAACAAACAACCGTTACTTGTAAATTTAACAGCTGAACATGGCCCTCCAGATCGATAGGCGTCTTATCAAGATACAGACGTTTTAACCTGTAAGTTTTACCTCGGTGGTGACATGTGGGCCCACACCGTGCACGGGTGTGTTCAGCGCGGAGTTGACGGCGTTCTTCGGCCCCTTGCTCTTGTACAGCGCGTACGGGTTGAACAGCATCTGGTGGAGTTGCACGTAGTTGACGGTGCCCGTGCTCGCGTCCACCGAGTGGATTAGACCCTGGGAATTGTAACGGTGATATTATTAATTTGCCGTGTGGTTCCCGGCACCATTACAAAAAAGAATAGGACCAATCCATCTCTTTCCCATGGATGTCGTAAAAGGCGACTAAGGGATAGGTTTATAAACTTAGGATTCCTCTTTTAGGCGATGGGCTAGCAACCTGTCACAATTTGATTATCAGTTCTATCATTAAGCCAAATAGCTGAACGTGGCCATTCAGTCTTTTCAAGACTGTTGGCTCTGTCTACCCCGCAAGGGATATAGACGTGACCATATGTATGTATGTATGTATGATATTATTAATAACTTGCTGTGCCTGCAACTTCGTCCGCGTGGAATTATTTTGGGCATCATTGAAGCTCTCAAGGATGAATAACTTTCCCCGTTTTTTTCACATTTTCCGTTATTTCTTTGCTGCTTGTAGTTGCAGCGTGATGTTATATAGCCTCGATAAATGGTCTATTCAACGCAAAAATAATGTTTCAATTCGAACCAGTAGTTCCTGAGATTAACGCGTTTAAACAAACAAACAAACTCTTCAGCTTTATAATATTAGTATAGATTTATTACTATTTACTATACATATATAAAATATTGATTGCAATCGCATGGAGGTCTAAATCGTAATAAGCTACCTATTAGATTTGTAATTAGGGTTGGGTACCTATCATATGGCATGATGAGAAACGAACTTTCTCTGATTGGTCTGGGTCTTGGATGTTTATCTATATAAGTATTTGTTATAAAATATAGTATCGTTGAGTTAGTATCTCGTAACACAAGTTTCGAACTTACTTTGAGGCTAACTCAATCTGTGTAATTTGTCCCGTATATATTTATTTATTTATTTATATCTGTTTCCCATGTATATTGTAAAAGACGATTAAGGGAACAGGCACACTATCTAGTTCAGCTTTTACCATGATCCAGTATGGGTTAGGTTCCTCTGCAAAACCCAGACTCGGCTCGGGCTCCTCTCCTGGTTGTGCTTTTTATTTCTTATAGATTTCATAATTAAATAAAAATCTAATAAATAAAATTTTCGTGTCACAATGTTCGTTCCCGTACTCCTCCGAAACTTGACCGATTCTCATTAAAATTTGTGAGGGTATGGATCTGAGAATCGGCCTACATCTATTTTTCATACCCACAAAATGCAAAATAACGTTTGCCGGGACAGCTAGTTATAAATTAAACTTAGGTAAAGAATGGAATTAGTGTAAGCCAAAGATATGGCTAACACTAATTCCATTCTTGACTTGTCTAGGACCCTGCCACAGGGTAATCTATCGTGGGTGACGGCGCACCATAATGTTGTGATAATAAGAATAAATAAATTTCTATTTCAATTATCTGTTGTTGATATTTAGTACAGAATGTTTAGGAAAGTAACAAAGGGATAGTCTGCTTGCATTTCTGGAAGCAATAGTCGACTGACTCACTGGTAAGAGTGTATGTGCGAATCTGAAGGCTGATGCTGCGAAGTGGTTGGCAACTGAAGGGTCCACTGAGGGGTCGTACACGGCAGCATAACCTTCCTCCTCCACAGTCAGGTTCAAAGCCCACATCACGTCATTACCTGGAACAAAATAATATATAGGTCTCCTTAGAACCATAACATCTAGAATAGAATAGATTTATTTTCAAAATTGGATACAACGTATCACTTATTGACGTCACATCACTTAAATCTAATTATAACTACTACCGCTTCCAAAGCGCATGTGTAGAAGAAGCGACGGATGAAACTACACTGCAGCATTTTCATCGGATGTCTATTTACAAATATAGATCTCTTAAATCTAAATCGTGGACGAATGCACATTGTCTACATTAAAAAACATGAATGAATGTAGAACTAATCTATCTATGTCATAAATTATTAAGACCTGTGTGCTTAATGGTCAATGGCAAGGCATTGTCCCCTATCCCAACCTCAACTGGAGAAGCTAATACACCTTTCAACTCGTTAAAAACTTTAGTCTGGCTCTCTTGGGATTTTTGAAAAACTTTTTGCAGGTGGCGCTACATTCGCCGCTTTTTGTGGGTGGCGTTTATTCGCTGATTTTTGTATTACGTGAAATGTTGTAACTATTTTCCATTTGATTTTATTGAAATTACTTGATGTTTCAGCTGCTCTTGAGCCAACAGCTCAAAATATAATCTTATAACGACGTGAGAGAGGAATCCGTGAAACTCTTACCAAGAATAGCCGGCAAGAACTCAGTATATGTGATATGCTGCATCTGGGCTCCGAGTATCTTCCTGGCCTCGAAGTAGACGGTGTCGTCGTCCCAGGTCGGGTTGAGCTTGGCCAGAGCGTCTGCCAGCCGGTTGTGTTGCCTGGCCCAGATCAGGTGCATGGTGGTTAAATGGAGGTTCTCATTGGCGCGGTCGTCACCTGATCATATGAGTGGAATGAAAATAGGAATGATTTGGGACAATTCTGATGAAGTAGGTGTTTTTCGGTATTGTTACAAGGTGAACTTAGGTAAAACTACCAAAAACATTCTGTAAGAAACTAGCTAAGTCTCGATGGAGCTGCATGTTTGTCTCTAAAATGTAATTAAATCTAAACAAAGTCGTGCCAAGAGTAAACTAAGTAAGACTAAGGTCCTCTTTAGGTTTAGGTTTCCGACATTTTGAATTGGACCACTCCATATCATTTTCATGGATGTCGTAAATTGCGACTAAGGGATTGGCTTATTAACTTGGGATTCCTATTGTAGGCGGTGGGCTAGCAACCTGTCACTAATCGAAACTCAATTCGACCATGAAGCCATACAGCTGAACGTAGCCTTTCAGTCTTTTCGAGACTGTTGGCTCTGTCTACCCTATAAAGGATAAAGACGTGACTTTATGTATGTATGAATGTATCTTAGGCCAGGGACCAATAATGTATTAGCCTAGCTATTTAACCCACCTGTTTCAAAGCAGTATCGTCCTTGCGCATTCATCTCGGCGGTGTTACACCCATCGTTGAGGTCCGTAGACGGCGGCAGAAGTTCCCTCGCGCCCACCCTCAACATCTTCAGTTTCCCGGCTGTCCCGCTCCGAAGCTGCGAGGCTCTGATCGGCCCGTAACCGTAGACCGTGGAGCCGTCGATGAAGGCTGTTGCTTGGTTCATCTGTTCACGGGGACCTGAGAAATTGAACTGTTGAATTGGCTATGTACAAGCAAATTATATCAGAATTCTGGTCTGTTGGTGGCCTGTCTGATAAAGAAATGGAAATTCTTCTTGCAGGTGAAATAATGATTTATGTTCCTTGATGATATAGTGATTCTGATTTATTTCTAAGCTACGTTCATATTTGCTAAGGTTCCCTCCGATATATGTAGAAACAGTGATCTGCTTTTCATTAATTAAGTCCTATTGTAAGCATATTCAAATAACAAATGATTATGATTATGAAATAACCTCAATTTGGGTGTGTGCGCGCCGAGCAAAAACCTTTTGATTACAAGGTTGCCATAAACCATGGAAAATCAAAGTAGTATCTTACCAAAATGACAGGTAGGCGCGGGCGCAGACCTAACGAACTCCATGCACGTGAGGTTGTAGTCCTGGTAGAAGGGGTCCTCCACGTCTAGTTGTACGGGGAAGCATTCCGGGTGTGGAGGCTGGGTGGGGTCACAACAGGATAGTGAGCTGCTGTTCTCTCCTGGAAACATCAGATGATCCATTGAGTGCTTGGAGAACTACTGAAGGTTCTTAGATATCTGATTGTTTAAAAAGAAGTGGCAAAGACAGATTGGTATATCTTACAGGAATTCATCGCTACCTAATTATCGTATAATCTGTAGCGAGAGCGATGATTCGAGCTCGACCACCACAAAGAAAAGACTTCCGCCAGGCTAGGTGTTATGCCTGGGAAACTGCGGCTCCGACGATGTTGCATATGTGCTCCAATCCGAAATCTTTGAATGCGCGATTCAGACTCTTCGCTGATATTGGCGTAGAGATATCGCCACAGATCCATCCGACCGCTTCCGATCGGTTTCGGCTTTTGGTCGAATGCGCTACCCATTGGAAGACCTAAGGAAGCTTTTTTGACTACACGAACCTTCACCATTTTCTTCCCTAGATCCTTCCCTCAATGACCATTTGCGAGTCTGGTTCGATGTCCAGAGTCTGTCTCAATCTTACCTCACTAATGATGTTATATAAGCCGCTGACTGACTAATGATGGAGGTAGAAACTATCGTACCTTTGCTGAGAGCAGTGGCAGTAATGTCGTGGTCAATGAACTGCCCCCACACAGCCAACATGACCGTGAAGGTGGTGTCGTGAGCGTAGCTGGGTCGGTGTACCGTCACGCTGACGTCGCGCGCACTGGGCAGAGGAGAACCGTCAGTGCCTGTTCGCGGGGAACTGATGCCTGAAAGCATACATACATACATACATATAATCACGTCTATATCCCTTGCAGGGTAGACAGAGCCTACAGTCTTGTAAGGACTGATAGGCCACGTTCAGCTATTTGGCTTTAAGATAGGATTGAGATTCAAATAGTGACAGGTTGCTAGCCCATCGCCTAAAAGAAGAATCCCAAGTTTATAAGCCTAGCCCTTAGTCGCCTTTTACGACATCCATAGGAAAGAGATGGAGTGGTCCTATTCTTTTTTGTATTGGTGCCGGGAATCACACGGCACTACACACATACATACATACACCTTAAAACACTGATAGGCCATGTTCAGCTGTTTGGCTGAATCATAGAATTAAGATTCAAAAAGGTTGCAAACCCGTCACCAAAAAGAAGAGTCCTAAGTTTATAAGCCTATCTCTTTCATGACGTTCATACAAAAGAGATGGAGTGGTCCTTTTCTTTTTAAAATAGGAATAAATTGTCTAGCATTCTGTCGAACTGGTGAAGATTTATCATATTTCGCTGTGGCAATTTAATTAGATAAGTACATGGAATGTTCCTTTTCAAGTCTCGAACTTACTTCGAGGCTAACTCAATCTGTGTAATTTGTCCCATACCTATATATTTATTGAAGTTAAGTATAGCCGAGTGGTAATTTACAAATTTCTGAGATGTTCCCATGGAATAAAACAGAAGTCGCGACTTTAGGAAGATCACAACTTGAATGTAAGTACTAACATACTATTCTTTACATAATTAAAAAGTTAACTTATTCTTTCCAAAAATTGAGGAATAAATAGTCATTGTTCTTACCATCACCATAATTAGCCGGCAAAACCCTCCTGAACGGAGTCCTGGAAACGCCCCATCTCAGTGGATTGTCCAGATTATTGCAGGTTCCATCCATAGACCTATACTTCGAGGGTTGGCACGGAGGTGGATCTGTTAGACAGTACGCAGGCTCGGGGAAGGAACCGTTGGTGGGTGGACCAACGCCGACGCTGGTTCCATGTTGACTGTTTGTGCTGGAAGATGTAAAATTGAGAGTCAATGATGAGAATTTATTGAATTGAATAGTTTTATTTTCAAACTTGGATACAAGGTACTTATTGACGTCACATCACTTAAATCTAATCTGTTTTTTTTTCACATTTTCCATTATTACTTCGCCCCTAATAGTTGCAGCGTGATGTTATATAGCCTAAAGCCTTTCTCGATAAATGGTCTATTAAACGCAATTTAATTTTTCAATTCGAACCAGTAGTTCCTGAGATTAGCGCGTTCAAACAAACAAACAAACTCTTCAGCTTTATAATATTAGTATAGATTATTGGGTTCTCAGTTTTATTAAGAAACATACCAAGAGTCCAAAGAAGAAGTCGTCCCTATTTGTTTTAAATCTGTTAGATCATAATCATGGTGATTGAACTACTGTATTCCTTGAGAAAGATCCTTTCTTGACGACCTAAGTAAAAAGGTCACTTAGGTAATACCACACCTGCAAGCCCATATGCTAGGTGGCCTGAAGGCAAAGTCTTAAATTCTACTTTGTGAGCAATAAGTAGCTGCCAAACAAAAATACGAATCAAGAGGTAAATAAATAAATACGAGTATATACGGGAAAAATTACACAGATTGAGTTAGCCTCGTTACTTCGAGGCTAACTCAATCTGTGTAATTTTTGTATTAATGTGTTCGAGACTTGTGTTACGATATACTAACTCAAGATACTATGTTTTATAATAAATACTTACATAAATAAACATCCAAGACCCAGGCCAATCAGAAAAAGTTCTTTTCTCATCATGCCCTGGGCAAGATTCGAACCCGGGAGTCCGGTGTCACAGACAAGCGTACTACCGCAGTGTCACAGAGGCCGTCAGAGGTAGAACAAATTTGTGCAACGTGTAAAAGAGGGGTGATATAAGCAGTAAATAGTGCTGTGCGAATGTGACTATTGAATTACCTATCCATCGTCATGGATCTTGGACTGCCGAAGCCAAGCGAGGGGAATCCAGGGGCAACTGATCTTTTTGAACGAGCTTTTGTGTTTGGGTCGACTCCGGGTCTAGAAGTGATGGTATTGGAAAGTCAAAGGATTGTTGGGGACACACAATTTAACACTACTACACTACAGCGAAGTCTACTTCAATAAGCGGGCATATATAAATTATGTAAAGACACATTTAAGATTATTTTTAGGCGTTTGAAAGTTCTATTATGGGACAGGACATAATAGACGAATGACTACATGTATGTATGACGTATGTACATACATATGGTCACGTCCACGTCCCTTGCGGGATAGACAGAGCCAACAGTCTTATAAAGACTGAATGGCCACGTTCAGCTATTGGCTACCACAGGACAGGCTTGTAGCCTAGTGTGGAGCCTTATGTTTCAACATAATGTCAAGAGTTGTTTGCCCAATAAATCATTCAATCATTCATTCATTCAATCATTTGGCTTAATGATAGAATTGAAATTCAAATAGTGACAGGTTGCTAGCCCATCGCCTAAAAAAGAATCCCAAGTTTGTAAGCCTATCCCTTAGTCGCCTTTTACGACATCCATGGGAAAGAGATGGAGTGATCCTATTCTTTTTTGTATTGGTGCCGGGAACCACACGGCACTATGTATGTATGTGTGTATGTAGAAATATAACTCGTATTGGCAGAATTGCCTCTTAAAAACCAATAGATTTTTATTGAGCTAGCTTGCGGGACCTATTATAAATACACTACTTACTATTTTTAAAAGCTTTTTTTATACTTAGTCATATAATAATAGTGTAATCTATGATATCTTTTGGAGTGTTAACAACAGTATTAGCCACAGAATGCCGTAATTCGGTATATTAGTAACATATCCGCGTCCGTTGGCCCGAGGAGAAGCCAATCTAGGCCGCATCAGGTTACGTGGTATTACCGGCCTATCACATTACTCTACAATCTCTTTGGTAAAACTATATGAAACTTATTAGAGGGAAAACATCGTGTGGATCATACGTACTTACATATAGTCACGTCTATATCTCTTGCGGGGTAGACAGAGCCAACAGTCTTGTAAAGACTGATAGGCCACGTTCAGCTGTTTTGTGTTTAAGATAGAATTGAGATTCAAATAGTGACAGGTTGCTAGCCCATCGCCTAAAAGAAGAATCCCAAGTTTATAAGCCAACCCCTTAGTCGCCTTTTACGACATCCATGGGAAAAAGATGGAGTGGTCCTATTCTTTTGTCTATTGGTGCCAGGAACCACACGGCAAACTATATGAAACTAAACTATATGAAACTTATACGAGGGAAAACATCGTATGGATCATACATACATATAGTCACGTCTATATACCCTGCGAGGTAAACAGAGCCAACAGTTTCGAAAAGACTGGGAGGTCACGTTCAGCTGTATGGCTCTATGATATGAAAAGATCACTAGTCGTATCGTTCGTCTTTGTATACCTAATCCCCATACAATAAGATAACCAATAACTCGCCCTTCTTAAATCGATGATTTGATATTGAATTTTGATTCCTAATATTGAGCAATAGAGTTTAATTGTCCGCTGTCTGCCATCAGGTCGCTGTAAATTGATCTAATAGGTCAACAGGAAGACGTACATAGTACGTAGGAACGTATGTGAAGCTCTTCAATAGAAGGAATATAGAACAATACATACATACATATGGTCATGTCTATATCCCTTGCGGGGTAGACAGAGCCATAGTCTTGAAAAGACTGAATGGCCACGTTCAGCTATTTGGCTTAATGATAGAATTGAGATTATAATAGTGACAGGTTGCTTACCCATCGCCTAAAAAAGAATGCCAAGTTTGTAAGCCCATCCCTTAGTCGCCTTTTACGACACCCATGGGAAAGAGATGGAGTGGTCCTATTCTTTTTTGTTTTGGTGTCGGGAACCACACGGCACTAAGACAAACTACAATGATTATACTAATGATGTTTTCTACTTTGCATTTGTTATATTCTATAATTGAAAAAATTGTATCTTCTACCGTATGTATGGTTAAAAGCTCACCTCACGTGGATTTTTTTCGATGTTTGCGAATCTTATTACTTATTCCCTAGAATGATTAAACTTGTCGCTATGTGTCTAGTTGCGCGGTACTAGAGCCGTGACGCGAGTCCGGGTAATCGCATGTTCCGATAATTAGGATTCTACTGTAATTAAATACTTTATTGTGCATTAAATATAGCACATCAAAACGTGAAACAGACTACAAAATCGGACTTATCTCCGAGTGGGATCTCTTATAGCCAACCAAGTTTATAACTTTATATCATTATCATACATACATACATACCTACATATAATTACGTCTATATCCTTTACGGGGTAGACAGAGCCAACAGTCTAAAAAAGATTGAAAGGCCGCGTTCAGCTGTTTGGCTTTATGATAGAATTGAGATTCCAATAGTGACAGGTTGCTAGCCTGTCGCCTAAAAAAAAGAATCCCAAGTTTACAAGCCTATCAAGGATAGAGATGGAGTGGTCCTATTCTTTTTTCCAGTGGTGCCGGGAACCACACGGCAAAATATCATTATCTTACCTGTTAACCAGTAATCTGGTTGCCTGTTCAGCGGCATACGCTGCGTCAGCCAGTGGCTTCACTTCTCCAGACGTGGCGGCCGCCCTCTGCGCCCTGTTAGCTGGTGTATCTATCTCTAGCGGTCTCCTCTTGCTCTCTACTTCCGTTCTCTTCTTAAGCGCTCTCTTCCCATATTCGACGGCTGCTTCTATGTTCTCGGTGTCATTTTTGCCGCTCCATTGACGAGGTTCACGACCTGTAATTAGGTTTGTGTGACTTCTTGTTTATTGTAAAGCTGAATGTGTTATTGAGATATCATTGGGACTATTTTTTATTTTTTTTTCCACGTTGGTGCCCGCGGAAGACCAGCGTTGTGGTATATACCACTACAAATGTTGAGGTACAAAAGTTGTTATAGATTAAGGTTTCTGTTCTTGATATATTATTGTGTACCAAATAAACATTTTTTCTTTTGATGTAAATTTATAAGTATTATCTGACTTTCCACTCCTATGCTGTGCCGTTTGTTCCTCCACCGAAACCAGGAGAACCGGAACTGACGTCGGGAAGATGATTATGACGTCATGAATCATCATCAGTATTCACAAAGCGCACGTTCCAAAACCCGTTGCATCAAAATCAAGGTCGGATTATTTCAATGGCCTTTTTCATTAGGTAATATGCGGCATTACTTGTTTTTAAAAAAACTAGATTTACCTATATCTGCGTTTTCTGTGACTATTGTAAAGTTTTATTCCCATAAATTTTAGACGCCAACAGGTTGAACAACTTTTGTTAAGACGTCATTTCGATATTTCCTATAGTTTAGTTGAGTTGTTATGGTTCGATATCAGCTGTACCAGTTTCCAAAATAAATTATACCCTTATAGCCAGGCATAAGAGCTATACAACAAAAAAGTTTCATTCAAATCCGTTCTGTAGTTCCGGAGATTAGCGTGTACAAACAAACATGAAAACAGTCGGACTTTTTTTTTAAATTAATGCTCAGTTACTATTTTTATACCGCTATAATTTTTTTTATAATATTCTCAATGTACAAATATATTGAACTGTTTTATTATATGTATTGATTTAAAAATATACTTAAATCGTAATGTAACCAATTTTTTTCAACTACAATGAACTCAAAAAATTAAATTTATACCTACATTATTAATTTACCGTACTTCCTTCTTTTATATACTTTTTACTAAAAAAAACTTTACCATGGTAAAAAAAATGCGTTTATATCGCTAATGGGTCACCTAGGAAATTTACCTACTAGTAAATTTGTTTGGTCAGTGACCTAATTATACCCTTTCGTAATTTCCAATTAGCGTAACCGGTAGTAATAAATCTATATTGTCCTCGAAAATAAAAAAAAAATAAACATGTGATTATCTGTTGAATTTAAAATTCATGATTTTTCTGCTTTTGCGCGTCGGGAGACATATCTCGACTAAAAAAATAATTATTAATTAGATAGCCACCTTAATCATATGAAAATACATTGAATATAATCAAATTCTTCACTTTAGCTTAGACCATTTTAATCACTCAAAAGCCCCTACCCACTTCAGCAGAGATTATAACAATGCTTTTGTGAATGAGCTTTTACAAAAATCTCACCTGCTAAAGGCCACTTCTTCTCCATCAAAGGCTTTAACTCTGGTGATAACGTTAGATTACTTAACACCACGGGCACTGGCATTACATAGCTGGGATTTCCTGGAGACATCCTCAGTGTCAAATTGCCAACTACGACCGGTGCCTGTGACGTCACCACAAGGTTTGGAGGCGCGGTGGTGGGTGGTGAAGTAATTGATGATGAGGTGGTTGGCACTTCTGACGCCACTTCTGTGGTGTCGCTATCGTCGAAGCCAAGGTTGTAGGAGACTGTTACAAGAAGTGTTATCGCGAGAATTATCCTGAGGAATAGGAAAGTAATCGTTAATCCATTGGTTTAATGCAGTTTTTACAATGCATGCCGTGTCGTATGTGCAATGTATGCCGTGTGAAAAGTAATTTTTCTGATTGGCCTGGGTCTTGGATGTTTATCTATATAAGTATTTATTATAAAATTAGTATCGTTGAGTTAGTATCTCGTAATTCAAGTCTGGAACTTACTTCGAGACTACCTTACTCAATATGTGTAATTTTTCCTGAATATAAAAAAAATATAAGATAATTTTCAACGAAACGGAAAGTGTAAAGAACCACATCCCCGGGATGTCGTAAAAGGCCACAAAGGGACAGGGATATACACTTGGGATTCCTCATATAGGCTAGCAATCTGTCACTATTTTAATCTCATTCTATCATAAAGCATTACAGCTGAACATTGCCTATCAGTCTATTCAAGACTGTTGGCTCTGTCTATATGTAAGTATGTATGAAACGGAAACGACAATAAAACATTTTTTACGTATACGAAGTCGCTAGAAAAAGCTTGTGTATTTATAGATGACCTGAT
The DNA here is from genome assembly GCF_032362555.1 of Amyelois transitella. NCBI lineage: Eukaryota > Metazoa > Arthropoda > Insecta > Lepidoptera > Pyralidae > Amyelois > Amyelois transitella. Next base: position 862,070 of record NC_083506.1, on the reverse strand, counting down.
TAACAACTTGCTTAATGCAGTATTTATGATAGGCCTTTACCTTTACGAGCCTCTAATGTTTATAAAATAGTTTAAAAATTATAAACAAGAAAAACTGGTTGTGGATGGTAACAACCCATGTAACAACATTGACATTTCGTTATTCTGAAATTGGGGGAAAAATAGTCGATATTGCATCTTTACCCACGTTCATAAGTGGTTTTTGATATTATGTTTATTTTTCTGCCGCGTGGTTCCCGGCACCAATAAAATAAAGAAAAGGACCACTCCTTCTCTTTCCCATGGATGTCGTAAAAGGCGTTTACGAGATTAGCTTATAAACTTGGGATTTTTCTTTTAGGCGATGGGCTAGCAACCTGTCACTATTTGAATCTCTTATCTCAATCCTATCATCAAGCCAAAAAGATGAACGTGGCCTATCAGTCTTTTCAAGACTGTTGGCTCTGTCTATCCCGCAAGGGATATGGACGTGACTAGTATGTATATATGTTTTTTTAGATTTTTCGAACAAATGATCCGTTTAAGAGATTAAGTATCTTACAAACAGACATGGAACTATTGGGAATAGAAAGATAGTTGCACTTTTAGTATGGGATATAATTTCGGAGGAAAGCAGTGTCGTGTGGTTTCCTGCGGTTTAGAATAGACTCCAGCATTTCCCCTCGGATATCGTAAAAGGCGACTAGGAGTATACCCACATTCATCTAGTTCATACATAGTTCTAGTTTACTCAGCTTTTATGTAGCGTAGGTTAGACGGGAGTCATTTTACGTAAAAACTTGATGTATTGGAATTATAAGCGATGAAGATGATATTTTTTTTTGTCCTGATTTTTGTTATAGCCTAAAATGGATGAAAGCTAATGAAAGACATAATACTTACAAAAGACTAGCGCAGCATGCGCACTGAAAGTTCCTCAGTCGTTTCTGGTAACTCCTGGATAAGCTGGACTCGAATACGTAGGTGGGGGCTACTAGGGGGGTCCGCTCCCCGTCTTTGGAGGTCGAAGGCCGGTACATTCTGGTAGGCCAGGAACTGTATGGATACCATAGATATTAAACTCTAGAGCACCACTTCATCACATTAAGGAACTTTCTTCCTCTTAGCTTTAGTCCTGGGTGCATCTTCACCTCTCTGGAGAGGAGCTCGGGGTATGCCTGTGACTATGGATCCTGGATTGGGTGGGTCAGGTTTTTTCACGAAGCGACTCTCATCTGACCTCCGCAACCTTAGCAGGTAAACCTATCCCGTATTGGATCCATGGTTACACATCCAGTTGCCTGAATGTGCAGGTTTATTCACGATGTTTTACCTCACCGTAAGAGCATCGGTTAGTATTCAAACTAATGTACATAACTTTGAAAAGAGTCATTGGTATATGGCCTAGGTGGGATTTGAACTGATTGATCTGATCTGAACAATGTATTTTCTCGTCCACATTCTATTCTAAGTTTGGATAATTGTGAAATTGACGTTGTTGAAGAAAATGCTGCAGTGCAGTTTGTTACCGCTTCTTCTGCACTGACGCCTTGGAAGCGGCAGTAAACTTAGTTTTAAGTAATTTATTTGACGTCAACCAATGTTGTTAAACCATATGTTTGACAATTATTAAGCGATATGAAGTATCCTATAATAATGAATAAAAATTTTGAATTTTGAATTTGAATTTGAACCTGTGCCTTTCTGCGCATCACGCATTTTAACCGGGCACCTTACCGATTCGACCACCGTCTCTCCAATGAGAGTCACATTAAGGAAACTTTGTATAAATCTCTAGAGAAACTTGTTAAACTGCGTGATATAGGTATACTACTCTGTCAAGAAAGTAGCAGGAAAAGATCAATAATACACAAACTGTTTGTTATTCATCCAAATTTATTTTATCACCTTCAAAATATGCTCCTTTAGAAACGATACACTTACGCCAACGAATAATCCAATCATCAAAACATTTTTTAAACGCTGTTTCCGGAATTGAGGTCAGTTCTCGCCGCGAATTCTCTTTTATGTCTTCTACCGATTGAAAACGGGTGCCACGAAGTGGTAATTTGAGTTTAGGAAAAAGAAAAAAGTCGGCTGGAGCCATATCTGGTGAATATGGTGGTTGCTCGATGGTATTTGTTGAGTGTTTGGTTAAAAATTCGTTCACAATGATGGCCTTGTGCGAAGGTGCATTATCATGGTGCAAAATCCAAGAATTTTCTTTCCACAAATCTGGCCTTTTTCGTGGGATTTGCTCTCTTAAACGCCGCATAACACTCAAATAATATTCCTTATTTACCGTTTGACCTTCCGGCAAGAATTCCGAGTGCACAACACCGCGATAGTCAAAGAAAACAGTCAACATGACTTTGGCTTTTGAACGACTTTGGCGTGGTTTTTTCGGTTTCGGTTCAGTTGGAAGGCGCCACTCCGAAGCTTGTTGACTAGTTTGCATGTCAAACTCGTAAACCCACGTCTCGTCACCAGTAACAATGCGTTTCATGAATGTTGGGTCGGAATTGACTCGTTCTAGCATGTCCTCAGCGACTCTCATGCGATTGAGTTTTTGAAAAAAATTCAGGTCTTTTGGGACTAGCCGAGCGGCAACATGTTTTATACCCAAATTATTAGTTAAAATGGTACGGATCGACTCGTGAGATACAGAAAGTTCGGTGGCTATCTCTCTCAAAGTTGAATGAGGATTTTCAGTCACTATTTCCTTCACTTTTGCGATGTTAACTTCAGTTGCAGACGTTGATGGCCTACCAGAGCGAGGCAAATCTTCCATCACATCTCGACCGCTTTTGAACGCTTTGTACCACTCATAAGCACGAGTTTTTGATAAAGTCGATTCACCGTAAGCCTTCTGTAACATTTTCAGTGACTCCGAACACGATATTCCATTGGCAATGCAAAATTTAAGACAAACTCTTTGTTCGATGTTTTTATCCATTATGAAATTAGCAATACACACTAGATATGATATAACTAAAAATAGCACTGTATTTAATGTAAACAACAGATGCAACTCAAACTCCGCGCCAAAATGGAAAACAGTTGTGCCAATCTAACAACAACAAAAAAAACAAAAAATTGAATTTGGAACCATAAATAAATAATCCATTCCCGATACTTTTCTGACTGAATGTATATCATTCAATCAGTTTCCTCTTTTAAATATCTAATTACGTTTTAGATTTTATGGCCAACTACAAAGCAAAAGTCTGCTCCCTTCCCAGACATCTTTTTTCTTTTTCTTTTTTAATTCATTGTCGTATGCCCCAAAATATCCGACAACTTTTTTTTCGGAAAATAGATCAACTATTCAGAAAATAATTAACCAAGCTGACACTAAAGATAAGTAACCATTCCCAAATGAAGACCTTTCCTTTGGGAGTGGTTACATGTAATCTCTTTTATCAACATAGAAGTATCATGACCTCTTATCTCATGTTGATCTGATTACGACATATGCATTTTAGTAAAGATTTGTTATTATAGTAAAAAGCGCCATGTGGTTCCTTGCACCGATGGAAAAAAGGACAGGACCGCTCTATCTCTTTCCCATGAATGTCGTAAAAGGCGACTGGGGGATAGGCGTATTAACTTGGGATTCTTTTGTTAGGCGATAGGCTAGCGAATGTCACTATTTGAATCTCAGTTCTATCATTAAGCCAAACAGCTGAGAAAGAAAGAAAGAAAGAAAAATATTTTATTTGATATCACAACTTTTTAGCTGAGCGTGGCCTTTCGTTTATGTGCAGGGAACCACACGGTGTTTGCTGTAACCTACCTACTTATTTCGTATACGTAATATCGAAAGAACAATAAACAAAAAACTAACAAATGGTTCTTTTATTTAGAGTACCTACGTCTTTATGTTATCTTTTAAGATATACTTAATATTTTTTTATAAACCATTTTATGGTTAGGTATCTATTATATTGGTATTATTTTTTAAATCATAATTTTCAATAGTTTTGCCTCCCGAGTTTTTGTTGATTCATAATTAAATAATATTTGATTAAATAATGTATGTACTTATATAATTTCGCATTAAGATTTAATTATTTATTTTCTTTCTTAAAAAGTTTTAAATTCACCTTAGTACCTACTTCTAAAGGTTGTAAGCAGGCACATGGATCGTTGAATTTATTAACGTTGAATTTACGTACTTTAAGCGTTATTTCTATTAAAATAATTCTGAGATATTACTTAAGTAGGTTTTACTCTATTTTTAATGTTTCATCAACTTTGAATATTCGTCTTAATGCTCGGAAATGTACCTAACATTTAAAAAAAAATAATTAATCAGGTAGGTAACTTTTACTTTCGATATTTTCATATTAAAACAAATAATTCTTAATAATCATTCTTAAAAAAGGTTGTAACTATCTAACTACTCACTTTAAATATTTATTCACACCAAATTTTAAACTATGCTCAACAACACATTTCTCAACTTGTTTCTAAACTGATCCGATCACAAGTTTGGTAGGGCTCCGTGATTACCCGACCGCCCTATAACACAAGCGTATAACAACTGGCTGACCACACTTCAAGACCGGTTCAGTTTATGTTAGTTTTCCAAATGATTGAGTTATTGTTTCAAATAGTTAACACTTAATTTGTAAGTGCATTTTTTTAATTTATATATCAGATCAGACCGGTTTAGTGTTAGTTTTCGCGTTTTGTTTGCAATTTAATCCAATTAACTGGTAATTAATAGATGTTGGTTATACTAAGGTATTAAAACCTATAGACTATATTGTGGTAGGTAAGTTGTGTAATACTTAATTGACCAATCTCAATATTGAATTTACTAGCTGGTTGAGAAAGCAGTTGTGGGTTTGGTGCCGGCTTATTACTGCTGTAGGTTCAAAGCCCGGGGGTAGGTTATGCCGTTAGTATCTTCTGTGTTAAGTTTACATAGGTAGGTACTTAAATAACAAGTGGCTAAATGTGTATATGCTCCAATCCGAGAAACCTTTGCTTACGCGATTTAGACTTTTCCCTGTTTTTGACTGATAGCGACGCTGATTTTGTTGTCGTGACTTGTGGCGAAAGATGTCGCCACAAACGTGTACTACTATGTAGTAGTAAAGTTAAAGGGGTGATTACATACATGTGTATGTAATCACCCCTTTAACTTTACTTCTTAAGAAAGGCCTCGTTCAGTTCAGATGTATAGCTTAATGATAGATTAAGATTCAAATAGTGACAGACATGTGACAGGTTGCTAGGTCATCATCGTAGATAAGAATCCAAGTTTATTAGCCTATCCCTTAGTCGTTTTTAGGACATCCATTGAAAAGAGGGAAAATGGTCCTATTCTAAACAGGACATCAAAATTTCCAAATTGGTGTTCGTTAGGCAGCCGAGCGTAAAAGCGTTTTCAAGCTTAAGTCGTTTCATGTTATTTACACGTGCACCTTTAACGAAATCTTCTTGGAGGTCGACATCTGAGAATACAAAGTTATTAGAAAAAAAAAAAAACTAGCCCAGCACCTTGCAAGCTTTAAATAATGATTATTTGATAAACGCGTCAGTTGGAATAGATACCAGCAAACGCATCAATAGATCGTGGCAGCTGTTGTAATGTCAAAATTGACATTGACAGTTTTCTGTGAGTTGTTTCCTTGTTGTTTCGTGTTAGCGAAATCTAACGTGTTTTATCCAGAAAAAGAAGTGAAAATGGCCACGATCGAAGAATTAAAGAAGAAAGTAAAAGAATTAGAGGCCAAGTTAGCTGAAGCCCAGGGAAATGTTGCCCCTGCACGCCAGAAAATCGATGTTATGTCGTCCGAAGTTGTCGATTCCAACCCTTACAGGTATTTTAATTTTATAGTGATTTTAAAGATTTAATTCGCTTATTAAATCATTATAAATAAAGAAAACAATATTAGGGTCCTTGTTGTACAGTTTCCTTTTGCAACGTTTTGTGTAAAATACTTTAATTTAATAACAATATGTTACCTAAAACAAGTTGCAAGGGTAAGGATAATTTTAATATCTATACTTACGATCAATAAATAAAACTATAAGTGTAGTGTTAACTGTTTTCAAATACTTCTTTTAGTATTTGATTGAGAGTTTATGTCTGGCTTTGCAAATGGTTTCAAAGAAAATAAAAATCTCATTGTTGGTTCTATCTACCCCGTAACCAATATAGACTTGATATTATATCTATATGTACGAATTATTATAAAGTGGAAGACCTACTTACTAAACCTCATCATTAAAATCTTTTAAACTTACCTTTCACAAAATTTTCATGTATTTAAGTAAACTTTCTTCACTATTAAATCAGTCAATATGTAATTTTACTTTCTCATCAGTCGCCTGATGGCCCTGAAGCGTATGGGTATTGTGGACAACTACGAGAAGATCCGCGAGCTGTCCGTGGCCGTGGTGGGGGTGGGGGGCGTCGGCAGTGTCACCGCTGAGATGCTCACCAGGTGCGGGATTGGAAAGGTTGGTAAATATTTTTTTTCAACTAACATTATTTGACATACAAGTTCCTATTGTGTTCTACAATCGAGACATCTAACAGATATTTTTTTTTTATTTTGAATGGTGTTTATTAACATTCATAGAAAAAAAATGAGATTCCAATTAGGCTTTATTGCCTTTTATTTATTTAAACTTAATGCATGTAAAATGTACAACAGGTGGACTTAATGCCACAAGGCATTCTCTGCCAGTTGAAACTTTGGACCAAACTGAGATGGATGTACGGGTGGTGCGATAACTGAAAAAGAAATAAAAATATGAATAATAGGTTACTTAATCCACTTACATATAATATAGTATGACTTATACTCACAGCAAAAAATTTTTTTGGAGATAACATTTTTCATGTCAAAGTTATGCTTGTTTTGCATAACTTTGACATCATTGCCTTAAAACTTTAACCAGCTTCGAAATAAGCTTTTTAAATTTATGGGACCGTAGATTAATTTAACCTGCGTGGTAGACAGAGCCAGCAGGCATCTAAAGACTGAAAAGCCATGCTCAGCTGTTTGGTTTAATGATAGAATTGAGATTCAAATAGTGACGGGTTGCTAGCCCATCACTTTAAAAAGGAATCCCAAGTATATAAGCCTATCACTTAGTCGCCTTTATCAGTTTAATTTATTGTTTACAATTTCCTTTCAAGCTCATCCTGTTTGACTATGACAAAGTGGAACTAGCGAATATGAACCGCTTATTCTTCCAACCACACCAAGCGGGTCTCAGCAAGGTGGACGCGGCTGCTGCGACTTTGCAAAATATAAATCCCGACGTGACGATAGACGCTTACAACTATAACATCACAACGCTGGATAATTTCCAGAACTTTTGCGATACAATCAGGTTGGTGTTTTGTTTTTAATGAATTTTGAATATACATACATACATATGGTCACGTCTATATCTCTTGCGGGGTAGACGGGGCCAACAGTCTTGAAAAGACTGAATGGCCACGTTCAGGTATTTGGCTTGATGATAGAATTGAGATTCAAATAGTGACAGGTTGCTAACCCATCGCCTTAAAAGGAATCCCAAGTTTTGAATATGATAACCATAACCTCGTTTCTAATACCTAGGTCAATTATTTAAGGAATAATCAATGATTTACTTTCATTTGTGCTGTGTGGTTTCCAGCCCTTTATAATAGAACCACTTCGTATCTTTCCCATTGATGTCATAAAAGGCGACTAAGGGATAAGCTTATAAACTTTGATTTTATCTTGTAGGCGATGATCTAACAAGCTTTCACAAGTTAAATATCAATTTCATCATAAAGCCATACAGCTCAATGTGCCTTTCAGTGTTATCAAGACTTTTGGCATTGTCTACCCCGTTAAGAATATAGACGTGACTATATATATGCATGTTCATTTAATTCAATTAATTAATTTGGTTTTATTTAATTAATTTCCAGGACAGGAAGTCTGTCCGGGGGTCCGGTAGACCTCGTGCTGAGCTGCGTGGACAACTTCGAGGCTCGCATGGCCATAAACACGGCGTGCAATGAGCTGAACCAGAAATGGTTCGAGTCGGGAGTCAGCGAGAATGCTGTCTCTGGTCACATACAGTTCATAGTGCCCGGGGAGACTGCTTGTTTTGCTGTGAGTCTTTTTATTGTCTCTTTCATTTATACATACATATAATCACGTCTATATCCCTTGCGGGGTAGACAGAGCTAATAGTCTTGTAAAGACTCTGATAGGCCACGTTCAGCTATTTGGCTTTGAGATTCAAATAGTGACAGATTGCTAGCCCATCGCCTAAAAAAGAATCTCAAGTTTGTAAGCCTATCCCTTTGTCGCCTTTTACAACATCCATGGGAAAGAGATGGAGTGGTCCTATTCTATCTTCTATTGGTGCCGGGAACCACACGGCACATTGTCTCTTACTTTTCTATATAATGGCTTCCACCGGACTTTAGGTGATTCATGCCAATGTCATGGTTTGAAGAGACACAAAGTTTTCGAAATTGGTTTTGGAACTGAAAGGAGAAGGTTAACAAATGTACAAACATAAAAAAACAAACACAACAAGTAGGTATTGTTAGTAAAAGAAAAGATAAGTTAATAATAATAATGTGTAGGGAATGCGTACGGTATGAAAGTATTGTAGAACAATACACATAAGTAAAGATTTCGGAGGTAGAAAACAAAAATAGTAATGGTAACTATAGTCTTAGGTTATTTTTATTTAGGGACTTTGCAATAATATACCAGAAACGAGTGTGGACAATAGAAATAAATGAATTAATGTCTCAATTTTAATGGGGAATGTTAGTCTTAACATGTTGTCTCTGCATACATATGGTCACGTCTATATCCCTTGCGGGGTAGACAGAGCCAACAGTCTTGAAAAGACTGAATGGCCACGTTCAGCTATTTAGCTTAATGATAGAATTGAGATTCAAATAGTGACAGGTTGCTAGCCCATCGCTTAAAAAAGAATCCCAAGTTTGTTTGCCTATCCCTTAGTCGCCTTTTACGACATCCATGGGAAAGAGATGGAGTGGTCCTATTCTTTTTTGCATTGGTGCCGGGTACCACACGGCATGAAAAAGATGTGATTTAAGTATGTATATGTGTTGTATTGTAGTGTGCGCCGCCGCTGGTGGTGGCTTCGAAGATCGACGAGAAGACGTTGAAACGGGACGGCGTGTGCGCAGCCAGCCTCCCCACCACTATGGGGATCGTCGCAGGATTCCTAGGTAGGTAAATGGCTTTATCTGCTGACAGGGTGATGAGTGTGGAGAGCGTCGTAGGTCGAATCGGTAAAGTGCTAAAATAGAAAATTACGGCCTCTGCGGCGCAGCGGTATTACGCTTGTCTGTGACATCGGGGGTCCCGGGTTCGAATCCCGGCCAGGGCATAACTCAATGTAATTTGTCCCGTATATATTTATTATATATATATTTTTATATATTATTATTTATTAATATTAATAATTTATATATATAAATATAAAAGCAATTGGTTCATTGTTATATGAACATATGACATGCATTCAACAGTGAAGTTGACGTTGTTGAAGAAAATGCTGCAGTGCAGTTTGTTACCGCTTCTTAAGCACTGACGTCTTGGAAGCGGCAGTAAACTAAACCAATGCTGTAAAACAATTATTAAGCGATATGATAGTATCCTATAATGAATAATAATTTTAAATTTTTGAATTCAGGGGCAGCGATGTTTCTAATAATATTTTTGTTTGTTTCAGTGCAAAATACATTGAAATACCTGCTAGGATTCGGGACGGTGACGCATTATTTGGGATACAGCGCGCTCGCCGATTATTTTCCTACCATGAGTTTGAAAGTGAGTGATAATCGTATTATAGTCTCCTTTTTTCCTACACCATTTCCTACTCCTTTTTTACTTTTTTTTTACACCTTTCTAGAGAAGAGCCCGGGATGCTCTTTTGACTGTGAATTAAATGTCAGGTTATAACACGACTTCATTGTCGTCTGATCTCCGAAACTTTTATAGAGAAAACGCAACGAAACACATTTAAGTACATGTGTAAATAGCTTTACAAATTTGAATTTGGAATTCCCAACCAAAGGTGAGAAATTTGTGATTAAAGTGGCCAGTAGGTACAAGAAAACGCCAACTTTACATGTATTTTTTTTAATAGCCAAACCCCCAATGCGACGACAGTCACTGCCGGCTACGTCAAGAGGAGTTCGCGGCGCGGCCGCTGGTGGAGCTCGCCACCGAGGTCAAGGAGGACTCCGCCCCCCTGCACGCCGACAACCACTGGGGTGAGTGGATTCTGTGGTTTCTCACCCCCACTCTTTGTTCGAGGGAACAATGTTACCACTGAATTATGTGGTTTCTCACCCTGACTCTTTGTTCGAGAGAACAATGTTACCACTGAATTCTGTGGTTTCTCACCCCGACTCTTTGTTCGAGAGAACAATGTTACCACTGAATTATGTGGTTTCTCACCCCGACTCTTTGTTCGAGAGAACAATGTTACCACTGAATTCTGTGGTTTCTCACCCCGACTCTTTGTTCGAGGGAACAATGTTACCACTGAATTCTGTGGTTTCTCACCCCGACTCTTTGTTCGAGGGAACAATGTTACCACTGAATTATGTGGTTTCTCACCCCGACTCTTTGTTCGAGGGAACAATGTTACCACTGAATTCTGTGGTTTCTCACCCCGACTCTTTGTTCGAGAGAACAATGTTACCACTGAAATAAGTTAAATAAATATATACGGGACAAATTACACAGATTGAGTTAGCCTCGAAGTATGTTCGAGACTTGTGTTACGTGATACTAACTCAACGATACTATATTTTATTATAAACACTAATAAAGAAAAACATCCAAGACCCAGGCCAATCAGAAAAAGTTCTTTTCTAATAATGCTCTGGCCGGGATTCGAACCCGGGACCTCCGGTGTCACAGACAAGCGTACTACCGCTGCGCCACAGAGGTCGTCAAGTTTATTCTGCGCATAAATATAATTTTTGTATGGCGCGGAAATATTTGAGAGGTTGCGCCTATAAGAGTGCGCCATTTGAAACCGCGAACTGAACTATTCGTTATTACGAGCGAGACAGCAGGAGACATTTTACTTTGGATTTTAAGTTTAATGTACCTGTAATAAGGTCGGTTATTTTCTTCTTTGCTTATTCAGTTTGTTCGGCGGTAGATGGCGCTATTCTGCGCCGTTGTATATAGCCAAGGTGACTTTTAAGAGTGGTAGAACTGTGAATAGGCATTATTTTAGTTTGCGAGCACCAATTTAGATTCCATCTTGCGTAACATCTGGCATATTGAGGTCAATGCACTCAAATTCCCATTAAGAAGAAATTTACGAAACAAAATATATACACGATTAAAATCACTATTTCAGGGATCAGTCTTGTCGATGAGAACTCGCCTGAAGATGACGACGCTTCCAACTTGAAACTAGTAGATGGTGTTCAGGTAAGAATTGATTTAAATACCCTCAAATTTAAGTTTCTTTAGTATATGTGAATCTCTATCATTAAGCTAAATAGTTGAACTTAGCCTATCAGTAGTTTCAAGACTCTGTCTACCCCGTTACTCTATGTATGTATGCATATTTTTTTGTAGAAATTTTGCCTGAATAGAATAGAATAGATTTATTTTCAAAATTGGATACAAGGTATCACTTATTGACGTCACATCACTTAAATCTTCTCATCGATTCAAACCTTTGTTGGAACCCATATGTCGTTGAGCTCAGTCGAAAGGTCTACGGATCTCTACATTACCTGCAACGTCTGAAACATTTTCTTCCCATCAAAACTAAAGTAATGCTAGCTCAAGCACTTGTTATACCCATTATTGATTATGCTGATGTGTGTTGTCTGGATCTAACTGAAGAACAACTGAATAAGCTTGAACGTCTTCTCAATAATTGTATCAGATTTATTTTCTGTCTTCGTAAGTATGACCATGTCTCTGAATTCCGTTCTCAGTTTAAGTGGCTGCCCATCCGACAACGTAGGAATCTTCATATTCTTTGCCAACTTTATAATATTCTTAATAATCCCCTAGCTCCAGGTTATCTTAGATCTGAATTTCAACTTTTAAGTTCCACTCATGAAAAAATCCTACGTTCCTCTAACAGGTTGACCCTTGCAACACCTTTTCACCGTACAGGTTTTTATTCGAATTCTTTCGCTGCTACAGCTGTTAGACTTTGCAATGCACTTCCCGATTCCGTTCAAGCTTCTCCGAGCCGCGCCAGTTTTAAGTCGCACGTGGTCCAGTTGTTCCTGACCCAGTCATGAGAGAGTAAATAATCTCTGTATGTAATCTGCTGCAAATATATGTATATGTATATATATATGTATATGTGTATGTTTAGTGTAGTATATAGGTATATATTATGTATAGGTTTTTAGTATATATCGTATAGTAAGTATGTTTGTTATACATTATTATTATCACCCACACAAAGGTTCTCCGCTTTACCCAATGGTAGACTGTTAGATAATGCTATTAGCATTAAGTTCGCCTATTGTACTTTACAAATTGTAATTGTTACAATAAAGAATAAATAAATAAATAAATAAATAAATCTAATTATAACTACTACCGCTTCCAAAGCGCATGTGTAGAAGAAGTGGCGGAACAAACTACACTGCAGCATTTTCATCGGACGTCAATATACAAATATAGATCTCTTAAATCTGAATCATGGATGAATGCACATTGTCTACATTAAAAAACATGAATGAATGTAGAACTAGTTATTTCAATACGAATATTTCGTCAATACGAAAATATGATGTCAATACCAATTTGAAACTATTATCGTATCTTTTTATCAGGTGGCATATAGCATTCCCGTGGACAATAGCACGCCAGAATCTAGCACAGGAGGGGCTGTGGCAGCATCCGAATTGTCATTGGAGGAACTCATGCAACAAATGAAGTCTATGTAAACTGTATTACGTGATGTTTTATAGGCGTTTCTATTATATGTGAGCGTAAATCGACATCATAAATGCTGCCATGGATGTAACCTCGAAATATGTCAGGTTATAATTAAATTGTGAGCCTATATGTGTTAACTTATGTATATTAGATCAGATGGTTTAAGTAGGTATTTATAAATTTTTCTAAGTTCGCGAAAAATCATTCAAAATTGACCACATTTTGAATCGAGATTTTTATATCATTTGTAATTAAAAGCGTAGGTATATATTGAATGAAAATTTAAGTGTTCAGTGGAGTTTTTCTAAAGGCAAAATGTGTATTTCATCAGATAACTAACAATTTAGCAATTTTTAACACATTTCCAAGTTAAGCATAGGAGGAACTATCATTGGTAAATTTAGAACAACATAAAATTAAAGGTGTAAATTTTATTGAACGTTATGTATGTATGTTTGTGTCGTGATATCTCTTTAGCAAAATGATTTGGGGAAAGTTACTTTTAAGTTATTTAATTTTGTATATGAAAAAACACGAACTATTTTTCTATCTAAATGTCTATATGACTAAAAGATAATTTATTATTGCATTTTAATTTGATCTCTTTGGATAAATATCCGTACAAATGCAACGCACAGAAAAACAACAGTTTTATTTTGGTCACAATATTTAAAAAATATAAAGAACGAATATGCTTTAATAGTAACTATGCTATTTATCAAGTTTTTATTTTAAATTAACGTAAATTTATTAATTTAAAGATGTTCTTATTAGAAGTATAACAAGACTCATTACACTTATTTATTGTGTGGTGCGTACATATTATTCTATTTTGGATTATTTTTCGTAAATAAGTCTTCTTATTTGTATATTTGCTAAGTTTCTTCAATTTACGAAATAAAATTTCAGGTATATAATAATATATAATAAAAACTATAATTATAAGTAATTGTAATGGTCGTTTGTACGAAAGGTCTTAATATAAGTCAATATTATGATGTTAGGCATAAGTTATAATTATTTTTTGGACGTATTTTATATTTTATAATAAATATTTATTTATTGTTGTTAGTGCTACGATTACGAATGATATCATAAATTATAATGTAATGCAAATTTTATTGATATGAATAAATATGTGGCAAAAACCTATTGTTGTTTATTTTTGGATATCATTTTTACTACAGGTTTTGAGACTATTTCAGTTGAGAAACACTGAGAAACAATGAAAAATATTAAATTTTATTAAGAGTCAATATCTTCTGCCAGAAGTTCGTTTTTAATCGTTTCAGTGAATGTTCTCAATTTAGCTATAATCTTCTTGTTCTCCGGAGGCAGCGAGTTATTCTGAAAATAACTATAGCTTTATTTACTACAAAAGTAGGAGAAAGCCTTTTGTTTATTCCTTTTTTGTCATTTGTAATAAGAGTTTCCATGCTGGTGTGTACCAGCTTAGATTGTAACTAAACGTGACCTTCCAATCTATTCGAGATTGTGGGCTCTGTTTATCCCTAGTAGGTTAAAGACGTGATTATTTGTATGTTTGAAATATGTTGGCATTGTTTTCTCGTCATACTTTATGTTCTCTTTTGGAACTATTTAAAATATTTAATGAGAAAATTAAATCTTAAAGCCAAATAGCTGAACGTGGCCTATCAGTCTTTTAAAGACTGTTGGCTCTGTCTAACCCGCAAAGGATATAGACGTGATTATGTGTCCGTATGTATGTAGAAAATTAAAATCTCCCTCCTCATTGTGTGAACTTCTCCTACAGTGTGGATAGAAAATTTTATTCTTTCATCATATTTATATTTACCATCATAGCATTCATGACTTCCCTAGCTCTGTTCACGACTCGGGTCTCAATGCCACTGGTCTCAGCCACGTGGTGCGCGAAACTGCTGTCCGCTGCGCCATCCGTCACTTGGAACAGAAACACTGGCTCGCCATCTTGAATCATGTGCTCGAATTTCTGGAAGCCATTGAAGAAATGTTTTGATCGCCTCAGTATGAGAACTTATGATTTTTGCGGTCGCGTATGTTCGAACTGACTGAAGAAATCCTACTACTATTTATTATAAAGGCGAAAGTTTGTATGGATGTTTGTTACTCTTTCACGCAAAAACTACTGAACCGATTACCATGAAATTTGGTATGTAGGTAGCTGAAGACCCAGAATAACACATAGGCTACTTTTTATCCCAGAGTTCCCGCGGGATTGATAGGGTTTCCATGCGGACGAAGTCGCGGGCGGCCTCTAGTAGACATATAAACAGTAATATATGTATATCGCACTTTCTCTCTGTTATCACTGTACAAGTGAGAAATCTGTGAGTCGTTCACTTTCAAAGATTGTTGGTATTGTTATTATAGTCCGTAGGTTCGCAAATTCAGTTACGTATAGGTTTTGTTGAATTTCTAAAATAAGTTTATAGTAAGTTGCCTGGAGAGAATGAAATGAAATGCGATACTGGGTTGTGACAAATTACCTACATAAACATACATTCATAAATATGTCAACCAAACCAAAAATGGTTATGACAAATTAAAGGTAAACTTTCATCATTTTAAAAATCTTACCAAGAATCTAACAATAGGCGTGTCCACTATATACTCCTTCAGATTCAGAAAGTGGGTAGACAGAAGTACATGAGGACAATGTTCTGTTTGAAACAGTAACGTGTTCAGACAAGCAGCGAGCAGTGACAAGCCGTCCACTTCGGAGGTACCTTTACCGAATTCATCAATGATGATGAGAGAGTGCGATGTGGATTCTTGCAAGGCTAGGGCCATCTGAGAAGGAAAATTGGGTTTTCTTGATGATTCTTGATCTAGATATTGAGTATATATTGATCTGTATATTGAGATATTGAATATTATGATGATTTCCTTCTGGCGTATGTTATTGTACTCGGGAATGAGCCCAGTCCGTTATATTTTTTAAGTTAAGAGTTACTTTTTACGGTTTTAATAGCTAAGGAATATACTATTATCTTCCTATGAATAGCTTATGCGGCGAACAAACTAAAAAGGCGCTAAAGGGCCAGAAGTAATCTTTTCAAGTCTTTTCGGGAATGGTCGCTCTGTCAACCCTCAGGGGACATAGACGTGATTATATATATGTATTGGTCATCAACTAAATATAAATTTAATACTTACCTGTCTAAGATCTATAAGGAAGGCGGACATGTGAGCGGCGATGCACTCCGTGGACTGTATGCGGGAGAGGATGTGGGTGACGATGCCGATGGTAGCAGACTCTGCTGGCACGAAACTGCCCAGGTGGGCAAGGTACACTATCAAACCTACAAGTCGTTTTAATTAACTAATTTTCAAAATTATGTTCCAAATATCATGAACGTATCTTGATCAAATTAAGGACGTCCTGGTAAAGGGCCAGATCAAGAGTACCCGAAACCGCCGAGCTTGCATGAAGAGAGTTATGAATGTGGATGAAGCGAAGGAAGAATGCAGAGATCGTGGCAAGTGGAAAGAGGTATTCTCAGCCTACCCCTCCGGGAAAAAGGCGTGATTTTATGTATGTATGTGTAAAAAAAATTCTTAGTCCAGTTAGTTACCAATATAGAGAAAACCAATGTTTTTCGTTATTTGATATACGACCATAGATTAGAGTAATGGTACTAATGAGCGTTTAAAAAGGCTATCACTAATAAAAAATCCGATCCGATATTTGCAGTCGCAATTAAAAATTAGGCGATATATACCCTTGAAAACCTATTCAATGAAATTGTCTTGAAGTGTCTCACCGATCTGCTTCATATAAACAGACTTCCCGCTGGAGTTAGGTCCCGTCAGGATCTTCACTAGCCCCGCCTCCTGGCTGGACTCTGCGTCGTTAGCTACGAAGCTCTCGCAAGTCATCGCGTATAGAGGGTGCCTGCCTTTTTTGATGCTGATCACTTTGTCTGTGGTCAACGTGGGTCGGACGAAGTTGTTCTCTTTGCACACCTTAGATATTGCTATGAGGCTGCAATAGCATCGATAACAGTGCTATTATGTATGAAGTATTGTAATAGTATCTACATTGAAATTACTGACAAGTTGCAGTTATGAACATTGGAGGACCTAGAATAAAGCCTTGCGGAACACCCTTGCCACTGTTCCAATTTTACAAATATAATTTTCAATTTGATGTCAACATTGTCCTGGAAATTTTAATGTTCATTCTTACTTGAAGTAGATACAAATGATTGTTGATCATTTTTATCAAATTTTACTTCATAATCATGGTTCGATATTTTTTTTGCATGTGTATCTGTGTAATTCGGTTTTACTTTACCCTCGTATTTAACGGAATCAAAAATGTCAATAAAAATGTCAAAAACAATTTACAATACACCTATCTTTTTTGGTTTGCTTGGCAAGTTATTGGAAACAGTCTCTATAAGTTCTTACCAATCCAACTCCGCACACTTGTCAATGACAGCAGCTAGCGTTTGCAGATGTTCCAAAACGATCGCAGTCAGTCGCATCATGATCCGCGTTTCGTGCGCGACTATCTCGGGGTAGGCATCACCGATCATCACGTCTAGTTCTTTGAAAACAAACGCGTAATCATCATCATCTTTTAAGTAAATTACGGTTGAATCTCTAGAAATGTTGCTTCAGAGCAAACGATCTATAATAGCAGGGCATTTCTCCCATAATTTGGCTCGTATAACTGGGAGCTGGTAAAGCCATTGGTGATTGTGGGATAGTGGCTTCAGAGCCAGGTCCTCATTTAACTCAGGAAGTTGTCAAATTAGGAAAAGTTTTGACCAACACACACAGAAACGTATGTAGTTCTTCTGTAAATAAGAGATCTACGTAGACATGAATGCGTAAATTATTTTTGTCTAAATCCGCTGTGTTGGAAATCTTAAATTTTTTTATTTACAAAACTGTGTAATCATTTGATTTATGGAAATCTTCTACAGCAATACTTAAATAATAAATTAATAGCGTTTGAAAACAAGGGATAGTCTTACCTTCACAACCCTTGCTTTTGTAATGAATGTAGTCATTATTTTGAAACTGTAAAAGAAATTAATATAAATGATGTAGTTTTATTTATTACCGTTTTCCACGACAGTTTTTCACGTGTATTCCCAATAGTCATTAAGTTGTAGAATAAGAAAATCAAAGTCAAAAACATTTATTTGAATTTCATCTTAATCTTTTTTCATTCCTTTCTCATCAATTAGAGGCGATGGAGTATCTTATTTTTTAGTTGAATCTTTAAGTAATAATACCTTTTTCTTGTACAAACCATGAACTTCATGTTAGGCAGTTCCTTCTGCTGCGGAGTCAGGTTTTCTGCCCAGGATTTCACACCGACCAAGTACCCTAGATGAGGCATGTACAACATCGTACATTCTTGTACGAACTCTGGTAGACGTTCTAACTCTATCTTGGCAGTTTCCGACATCAGGCCGTGGAGACTTGCCATGGTCTGTTTTTCTGATGGGACGTAATGAAATGTGATGTAGGTTATAGATAGGTTGAGATGAAATTAAGATTCATTCAGATTATTACATTGTGTGAGATTATTACGTGGTATGGTAACGTAGGATTGATTAGAAATATTTTGATGTATTTGAACCTTCTCATGATTTTTATTATAAGTAATTTAAAGATTGTAAGTTGTACATTTTCAATGACTAATGCTCCACTACTTCTTCATTGCAACAAAATAAATAAATACTCATTGAAATCATCTGAAAAGTTCATATTTTTTTATGTACCTTTTGTTCTCGGCACTTTTATTCTTGGATCGATATTTATGTATGTTTTTACATTTGTATGTATGTACCTACATCTTGCTTTAAATAAAGCCACATAAATATTTAAAAAATATTACTTCTATCGAGTTCTGGATCCACGCCAGCCTTCACAGTGAATTTTCCTTCAGACTTCGATAAGTCGAAATCTATTATTCTATTCATATACAGGGCCATCTAAAATGAATTGAATTTAAATGAAAACTTATATAAATTATCAAGAAACTTTATGATACCATGAATAAATTAAATTTCTTCGATGCTAATTTAGAAAAGATATCATCTTTAAGAAGAAGTATAAAGAACGATATGTCCCAGATCTTAAAACACGACGTTGATATAAGTGTCGTGTGGTTCTCAGCACTTGAGAATAGGACCACCTATATCTTCCCATGGACGTTGTTAAAGGCGACTAAGAGAAGGCTAATAAATTGGCTTGGGATTCTTGTAGGCGAAGGGCTAGCAACTTGTCACTATTCGAATCTCAATTCTATCATAAAGCCGTACAGCTGAACGTCAGACTTTTTAAGACTATTGCCTCTGTCTACCCCGCAAGGGCTATCGTGACTATATGCACATATGTATGTATGATATTAGACTTGGTCTGCCACACTTATTATAGAGTTTGACAATGGATCCAATACGGGTTAGTTTTACCTGCAAAGTTTGTGGAGGTCAGATGGTAGTCGCTTCGTGTAAAAACCTGACTCACCCAATCCAGGAACCATAGTCAAAGGCATACCCCGGGCTCCTCTCCAGAGTGGAGAGGATGCAACTGGCACTAAAGCCAGGTGGAAGAAGACTTAATAAAGACAATGTTCACGACTAAAATAAAATAGGTACTTCATATAGTTTGTTGTTATCACAGGTGGCTAGTTCTTCCAAAAACGTGCTGGATTTCTTTGCACTTTCACACATTTCGCAAATCAGAACCGCATTGTAAAGAGTCTGGAAATGAAATAGTATAACAATAAATTTCTCGAAATGCTATAACTTTGCTCAACGCTCAATTGAGTTCATGGTTATTTTAGTCTTCCCTCGGAGCCTCCTCACACAGCTCCAGATGTAGAAGATGGAGTATAAAATTAATTAACTAGTAGGATTGAATTTGAACAGAAAATTATTTCGATATGACATTGCTTTGAAAAAACAATATTTATACTAACGTTGTATAACGATTTCCACTGATACGCTTTCGCAGAAAGAGCCTTGATCTTTGCTAGGATACCCTGAAATTATGCAGAATTTTAAAATTGCTTATTATTGAAAACTAGCTGTGTCCGCGACTTCGTCCGCCTGGAATAGTTATTTTGGGCATCATTGAAGCCCTCAAGGAGGAATAATTTTCACCGTTTTTTTTTTACATTTTCCATTATTTCTTCGCTTCTAATAGTTGCAGCGTGATGTTATATAGCCTAAAGCCTTCCTCGATAAATGGTCTATTCAACACAAAAATATTTTTTTCAATTCTAACCAGTAGTTCCTGAGATGAGCGCGTTCAAACAAACAAACTCTTTAGCTATATAATATTAAGTATAGATTATTGAAAACTGCTTTCTTGAACAGCTACTCACGTTAACATTTTTGATGAACCTCAAAGAAGAGCAGATATTCCTCATGAGCGGTTCGTGCTGTGGTCTCATGAAGAATGCCACCACGTCCTGTCTGCGTTTTAAGGTCCCGAGATCTCTAGTGGGGTGTTGGAGGAAAACCCTGGAGATACAATTATAGAACTATGGACACCTCTATTGTAAGAAAAAGGTCAAGAGGACCAAAACAATCCTAATAGTGCGTGTGATAGGCCCAGATGATGTATTGTTATTCTAGTCTTCAATTGAAGCAAAGTGAATTGGAATTACCAGTAATACACTCAAACCACTAAGGTGAGTAAATATATTTTTGGACTGCTCAGAAAAGTACAGTGTCGGAATGGATTCATCTATGGATTTCAGCTTGAAGTGTATGCCCCATGTTTGGCTCCTTTTAGTGTTAATGTTATATAGGTATGATAATAAAATAACGATGAGGTACTTGATGTTAGTGATTTAAAAAAAACATAAAGCAGCAGAAACAGATGGACAAGAACCGACGTCGAGAAAAATAATCAAAAATGTGTTAACCCTGACCTCATGCGACTCTGGCCGACTTTAGAACTGCACTTGCTGAAGACGTGGAACAAGCTGAGACCTTCCTTATTGCTGCCCTGGACGCCCTGCTTGAAGTTGCTAGGGTGGGAGATGGAGCTGAAGACCTGGAGGCCGCGGTAGGTGTCCTCATCCATGGTCACTATGTCAGCCCTAGCGTGCCAGTAAATAAGGTAGATGAGGTTGCATTGAATTATTGGTCTCTGCCTACCCCTCCGAGAAAAAGGCGAGATTTTATGTATGTATGTAAGGTTTAGTGCCGTGTGGTTCCCGGCACCAATACAAAAAAGAATAGGACCACTCCATCTCTTTCCCATGGATGTCGTAAAAGGCGACTAAGGGATAGGCTTATAAAATTGCGATCCTTTTTTAGGCGATGGGCTAGCAACCTGTCACTATTTGGATCTCAATTCCATCATTTAGTCGAGCAGCTGAACGTGGCCATTCAGTCTTTTCGGGACTATTGGCTCTGTCTACCCCGTAAGGGATATAGACGTGACTGTTTGTGTGTGTGTGTGTGATGTAAGGTTAATGAGGAAAATGTAAGGTTAAGAGAAAAAAACAATTCTTCAAGATTTGATCTGGAAAAATGAATCTTTTCTTTTGTACGATGTATGTAAGCATGTAGACATTTTACCCAAGTAAATTGGTAGGAAAAACGCAATCAATCTTCGACAGTTAATAGAAAAATCTTTGCCAAATGTTTTAACAGCATGTTAAGTGGATCTCACTTTGAAGTCAAAAGCGGAATGTGTGTTTCTGCACTACGTTTAAATATATGAGCCAGATAATGTGTAACGTTTAAAAAAAATTGGCGATGTGTCGCCAAACACATTATAAAATTCAATACATACATATTATCACGTCTATATCCCTTGCGGGGTAGACAAAGCCAACAGTCTTGAAAATACTGATAGGCCACGTTCAGCTGTTTGGCTCAATGAAAGAACAGAGATTCAAATAGTGTCAGGTTGCTAGCCCATTGCCTAAAAGAAGTATCCTATGTCAATAAGCCTATTTCTTAGTTGCCTTTTACGACATCCATGTGAACGAGATGGTTATGGGAAAGTTTTTTTTTTTTGGTGCCGTGAACCGTCGTAGCAAACAATTTTGAAAGATGTGTCTCTAAGCACATTATAAATTTACAAGTGAAGCAATATAATACAATTTTGAAAAGATTACATTGGAAGGTGAAGCAATACAATTTTGAAAATATTATATCAACTAGCCACCCGCCCCGGCTTCGCATGGGTGCAAAATTCGGAAAAAATATTACAAAAAAAACCTTCCTCTTGAATCACTCTACCTGTTACAAAAAACCGCATCAAAATCCGTTGCGTAATTTTAAAGATTAAAGCATACAGACAAACAGACTAAAATAGCGACTTTGTTTATACTATGTAGTGATTGGAGATAGCTCTAAAAAGTTCACTTACAAAGACATCTTCGTAATTCTCAAGAACTGTGGTTTACTATGCAACTCCATACTAAGACTGGACCAGTTCAGGTCTAAATATCGTAGGAGTGCACCCAAAGCGTGCACACTCTGTGTTTGGGAGAAATTGACTGTGGTTCTGATGAATAACGTGCGTTCCGACTCTGTGCAGTTAGGCGGCTCATTCGGGAGGGCAAGAGAGTAGATGCGCCGTTTGCAGGCTTCGTAACCTGAAGACATGGTATGGTCAGGTAGACGTAAGGCTTTTTATACATACATACATACATACATACAATCACGCCTCTTTCCCGGAGGGGTAGGCAGAGACTACCTCTTTCCACTTGCCACGATCTCTGCATACTTCTTTCGCTTCGTCCACATTCATAACTCTCTTCATACAAGCTCGGCGGTTTCGGGTACTTTTGACCTGACCCTTTACCAGGACGTCCTTAATTTGATCAAGATACGTTCGTCTAGGTCTTCCCACTCCGACCTTTCCCTCCACACTCTCCTTGTATATCTGCTTAGTCAACCTGCTTTCATTCATCCTCTCCACATGACCGAACCATCTTAACATACCCTTTTCTATTCCTGTAACTACATCTTCTTTCACATCACAACATTCCCTTATCACGCTGTTCCTTATCCTGTCACTCAATTTCACACCCATCATACTCCTTAACGCTCTCATTTCCACTGCATTTATTCTGCTTTCATGCTTCTTTTGCCATACCCAACTTTCACTCCCATACATTAATGTCGGGACCAACACGCCCCTGTGCACAGCCAGTCGAGCCTTTTTGGATAGTTTCTGACTGCTCATAAAGGCATGCAAAGCTCCATTCACCATGTTCCCCGCGTTCACTCTCCTTTCAATATCACTATCATACTTGCCATCTGATGTAAACTTTGATCCTAGATATACAAACTCTTTCACTTGCTCCACTTTTTCTCCTCCAATCAAAATATTACATGCTGTCATTTCTTTCTCCATTTCAAAAACCAGTGTTTTAGTTTTACTTACGTTCACTTTCATTCCTTTCTCTTTTAAAGCTTCATGCATACAGTTTACCATCTCCTGTAACTCCTCCGCTGATGACGCCAGTATAACCTGATCGTCGGCATAGAGCAGACATTTGACGAGTAACTCATTCATCCTTAATCCACTTTTAGACTCTTTCAAATCTGTCAAACAGCTATCCATAAATAGGTTGAACAGCCACGGTGACGCAACACATCCTTGCCTAACGCCTTTCTCAATCTTAAACCACTCAGTGTGCGCTCCGTTTATCCTGACACAAGCACTCGAATCCTCATATAAGGATTTCAGTGCTCGTATTAAGAGACTGCTCACCCCATGCATAGAAAGTGCTGACCACAATTCATTCCTCTCAACTCTGTCATAGGCCTTTTCCAGATCTACGAATGTGCAATAGACTTTTTGACTCTTGGCCAAAAACTTTTCGGCTATGCACCGCAAGGAAAAGACCTGATCAGTACATCCCATTCCCTTTCGAAATCCCGCTTGAGCATCCCATATTTTGTCATCAGTTTCATTCCTGACTCTATTAATCAATACCTTAGCATACAATTTGCCGACGACGCTAAGCAGGCTTATACCACGATAATTTTTGCAGTCCAGCTGTGACCCTTTTCCTTTGTAAAGTGGCACGATAACAGCCTTACACCAATCTTTTGGTACTCGGCCGCTTCTCCAACACAAATTGAAAAGGCAGTACAACTGACTAGCTACTACGCCTTTTCCTGCTTTAAGCATCTCGACCGACACTCTATCACACCCAGCAGCCTTTCCCGCTTTCATACTCTTAAGTGCTTCCACAATTTCGAACATTTCAATTTCGCCTTCCATCTCATTCTCTTTTTCTTCGCTATAGCAGAAATCTTTCTTATTTCCTTCCTTTTTTTCAAATAAACTTTCAAAATAGTCCTTCCATATCTTTAGTACACATTCTTCTCCTTTCACAACGCTACCATCCTGGCATCTGATCCTAGTCAGCTCTCTGGTTATAGTATTTCCTCGGGCTGACCTTACGGATTTCCAGAATACTTTCAGATTTGACTGAAAGTCTTCTGATAGCCTTTTATCAAAATCCTCTTTATACTCTTCTTTCTTTCTAATCACAGCTTTCTTAACCAAATCTTTCATTTTCTTATATTCCTTACGTGCTTCATTCACATCTTCATCTATAACCTCTTGCATTCTTAAGTTAGCTTTTGCTGCTAACAAATCCAGCCATGCTTTCTTCTTTAATCGCACAAGTTCTTGCACATCTTTACTCATCCACGCATTTTTGTGATTTTTTCCTTTCCTTCTTCTACTTACACCACACACTTCAACAGCTACTTTCACAATTCTTTCTTTAAATTCCTTCCATCCATCTTCAATATCGCTCATTTCCTCTAAATCTTCAAATTCATCCTTCAGTCTATTAATATACTTCTTACCTACATCCATATCTTGCAAATTTTCTACTTTTACTCTTTCCAAAGCGCTGGTTTGCTCCCTTACCCTGTGCCGCCAGCGATTGAAGATACCCCTTATCCGGGATATCACCAGTAAATGGTCCGAGTCAATGCCAGCACCGCGATATGCACGGGTATCCAGCACTTTGTTCTTCAATCTTTCATCTACAATCACAAAGTCTATCATACTTTTTAAAATACCTTCCACTCTTGTGTAGGTGTGGATCTCTTTATGTTGAAACATTGAGTTCGACACAAAAAGATCCCACTCTAGACAAATTTCTAATACACTTCTTCCATTATCATTCACCTTTTCGTCACCAAACGCACCAAGCACCTTTTCATATCCATCACGCTTTACACCCACCCATCCATTAAAATCACCTAACATAATAATCTTCTCATTTGGCTTGGTAACTTTCAATACTTCTCTTACACTATTCCAGAACTCCTCGTTTTCGCTTTTTGCTGATGTTGTACCCCTCGAACCCACATCCCAAGGTGCATAAACACCTAGAACGAAGATCCGAGTGATTCCAACTTTCAGCCTAATCCATAGAAGACGAGGGCTGACACACTCATACTCATTCACGCACTCAGCCATTCGTGCAGAAAGAATTAGACCGACCCCTTGACAGCCTCGGCTGGTACTGGAAATTCCAGACCAATACGCCGTGTAAGGGCCGTGCTGCGTCGCGTCGCATCCTTTCCGCTTCGTTTCATTCACGCACAACACATCCAAACGTCTTTCATCCATCATCTGGCATACTTCCTCAATCTTATCCTTCATTCCTCCTCTTACATTCATCGTCGCAAAGCGGCTTTCAGCAGACCGCATACCGCTCCCGCCGGGAACGAGACGTGATGGGGTGCGGACACCATCGCCGCCATCTAGGTGCTCTTTCAAAAAATTTGCATCCATGCGATTCCCACGAGACGCTAGGGAAAAATTTTGTCCGCCCCAGCAGAGCCCCGCATGCCAGGGTAAGGCTAGCCATTACCTGGGGGTCGCCCAACCCCATGGCGGAAGTGGCACGCTCGAGACTAGGCTCGCCCCTAGCCATGCATCCATCGGCGCGGCAGACCTTAGATTGGCAGGGATTTACATTAAAGAGGAATCCCAAGTCTATCCCTTAGTCGGCTCTTACGACATCCGTGGGAAAGAGATGGAGTGGTCCTATTCTTTTGTAATGGTGCCGGGAACCACACGGCTTTTTATTTTGGCTGTATAAATATTATATTACTATTTTAAGATTAGTACGGCCTAATAACCTAAGAGTCTAACATCGAAGTGATCAAAAGACTATTCTCAAAAACAAAATGTATGACTTTTTATATCAAATATTAAAAAAAAAAAGCTTTCTTCCTACTTATCTTCCTATCTTTTTGTCTCTAATGAAGGAGTAAACGACAAAAGAACTACGAACACTAAATCTCTAATTTATGGTTTAATTCGACCTTCGAATTCGACGTTATTATTTATTCTACAAACATACATATTGTCACGTCTATATCCCTTACGAGGTAGACAACAGTCTTGAAAAGACTGATAGGCCACGTTCAACTTTTTGGCTTGATAGGCCCATCGCCTAAAATAAGCATACTAAGTTTATAAGCCTATCCCTTAATTGCCTTTTACGACATCCGTGGTAAAGAAAAGAATTATTTAGAGTTATTTATTCTACTAAAAATATTAAAATACATACATACATACATATGGTCACGTCTATATCCCTTGCGGGGTAGACAGAGCCAACAGTCTTGAAAAGACTGAATGGCCACGTTCAGTTATTCGGCTTAATGATAGAATTGAGAATCAAATAGTGACAGGTTGCTAGTCCATCGCCTCAAAAAGAATCCCAAGTTTGTGAGCCTATCCCTTAGTCGCCTTTTACGACATCCAGGGGAAAGAGATGGATTGGTCCTATTCTTTTTTTGCATTGGTGCCGGGAACCACACGGCACAATATTAAAATAGCATAGATAAATGATTTAGACAGTTAGTAAGCATGTGTACTTATGTAATTATTGGCACAACTTTACCAATTTTGTGAATTATACAAAGACAGACTTACTATATTCCCTGGCTGATACGAAGACCAGCTTACAATTTCCTCTACCACTGGAGTCGCTGTCAAACACTGTCTGCTTAACGTTCACCACGAACTGGCCTTGAGACCTTCCTTCTAGAAGAATCCTGGCGGGTTGTATCTGACGGTACAGGTTTCTGAACATCTGGAAGTCTGGGGCGCGGTCTACTATCTCTTCTAGGACCATCAGCTGGATAGATATATGTTTTTTAAGAGAATTTAAGATGACGAGTCCTCTAAATATTAACATCGTTTTTTTTATGTATATTTTCTTTGGAAATGAAAGCTAGAATGCGTTTGTTTGATATTGCTTCTAGAAGGATCCTGACGGTACCTACAGAGTCAGACATCTGCAAATCTAGGCCGTAGGCTTCCAGATGTCTGAGAAGTCTCTAGGAAGCGGTCCTCCAACTCTGGAAGAACCATCAGCTAGATAAATGGATACTGGATATAATTTACAATGTGACCCGAAAGCTTAAAAGTAGATTTTGATCAACGGTTGTTTTATATCTTGTAAATTAAAAAAAAAAACACATTTGATATGGTTTTTTTCGTGATATTGCCTAATTTCAATAAAAAATATTTTAATATAGGTAAACATGTAGGTAAACTCCTTATATAAAAATATATAATAGGAGGAACCTATACTTATGTCTTTGCTTATTATTCTTATATTAGATATATATAGATAAAAAAGCAGATGATTGAAGTAGACACACAAAAAACAAGTCTAAAAACCTTGATTCAAAACCTGCGTTACAAACATAAAATATCATGACTTGCGTTTCTAATATAACTTCGATGATATTAAAAATAGCCAACTATGACACGTGAAAGTTACTTATATAAATTTAACCCACCTCGCCAGTTTGAAGGGTGTAGCTGGCCGCGCCGAGTTTCCCAGACCGGCAGTAGACGGCTAGTAATCGCTGTCACACGCAATTAGTATAATTATTTTGAGTTTTAATTACATTAATGGACGAATATAGTTAGTAGCGTGGTGCAAACAAGGTATATATAGAAATGGAAAACTACGGGAATGGAAGTCACTGCAATTGTTCAGACAAAAATATGTATTGCCGTACTTACTCATTTTTTTAAATCATTGCATCATACAGCTACTTACTTACTAACACGGTTAAAATATAGAATAAAATAATAAAAGTTGTTGATTATAATGTATATAACTTAATATAGGTAATGCGCCTTTTTCATTCTAGCGCCCGGAAGACCTGTTCTAAGACCTGCATTAGGGATGTTATTCGCAAAACAGGCTGAAATAGATCAGTAATCATAATTTTAATGTTTTTTAATGATTAAAGTTTTACCTCTTCAGTTTCGGAATCATCAGTTGTTTCCTGATTTTCATCATTATCAAGAGGCGTTGTATTAGTGTTTCTGAAATGAAGTTACCTATCTTATATATCAATTCATTCCAATACATATTTGACATACTTAGATACCTACAAATAAATACAAATGTCTTTATTGTGAAACACGACGAAAAAAACTTATGATATAAATATCTTATCTATGTTTGAACTATGTTTTTTATGAAATTTGTTTCATAGACAAAATTTTAAGTTAGGACAAAGACTGTCTTTTAATCACTAAAACTACCTACTTTATATAAGTATGTACCTATGTAGGAATAGAAGGTTATATTGGCACTAACACTATTTGTTACCTAGCAATTTAGTTTTTTGTCGCCTTCTACAGTAGTGGAGCAGATTTAGTATTCTTTAAGTCTCACTCACCTTTTACATTTTGATATTACATAGCGGCTATTATTGTCCGAATCAACATTATTCGCACTGCTGCTCATAGGCTGCCGAGACACTGTGACTGACGCCGTATCAAATGTCAAGTCAGTCATCATTATTATTTTATTAAAATACCTGTAATTTTTGTATTTTACTAACAAATTTTGCACTGTTACATTTGTTGTCAACTTCTACTATTTGCAAAGAAAGAAATGTAGATTTAAAATAAAAAAAATTCGCGCCAAAACTAAATGACATTTTACTTTTTTTTAATTTAGGCTATGCGATAACAAAATTAAAAATAATTAATGCGATCACTAATGTGTAGTCAGCCAATAACATTATTTATTTGCAATAAAGATTTTACAAACAAACATTAAGAAATTTTCCTCTTATTTCGTGATTTGAAATATTTTTTATTTTATTTATTCCCGACTCAACCTTTCTTTTCATTTTAAATTAATATTGTGTTTATAGTCTTCATGCTTCTAATGCTAATGTAGGGTTGAATTTTCTTCTAGGCACTTTAAAACACTTTCCTTTCATGATTATACTAATTAGAATAATGCTGAACAGCAGGAGTGACAAGTGTGTAGCGTGTATAACCGCATTTGACCTATTCAGAAGGGTTAATAGGGCACTTAACGATAACAATGAAAGCAAAGTATTTCGACGAGACATTGTTACTCTAAATGCAAGTCTAATCGATTCTTTAATTCGATTTCTAATAACATTAATAGCTTTTACGTAAAACGCGGTTTACTCGATATACCTAGATAATATAGTGCACGTGTAATCAACTTTATGATAGAAACATAACACTGGTTTGAGAGCAAAATAATAATGGCCATTTAAAAAACTTTATTCTCTCTATAAATACATAGTACATATTACTTAATTATTATGTGACTAAATATATTAATAATGTCCTGTTCATTACAATACGAATTAATTAAGATTTAAGATTTATTTTTATAAAGATACTAACTGACATTTAATTTAATATACTTTACTTATTAAAACGTTATTACATTTATTTAATTTAATAATGCAAAACATTAAATTAAGATCCCTTAAGTAAAAGGCACTTATTAAAAAAGCCTTAATACAATTGACCATTCCCAACGTTCGAAATTTTAAATATAAAAAGGTGCATTTACACTACACGACGAGGAGATCTTTTTCATCCGGCGCATCTCGACGGAAATTAACTCTGACATGACGACAAATATGGCCGACCGCTTCAGCTGCTGGGACGACAGTGGCTGCCATACATGACATCACCATCGTCCGTAATGATGCGCAGTAGATCTTCACACAACGAAGACATGGTGCTGTACACCATATTTGCTGTGAAAAAAAAAAACTTGGTAAGTGTATTTACTCTCATGAAACGTTCTTAAGGTTGCTATGAGGCTGCTTTTTACGTACATTACCTTAGCATAAGTTGTTTTGTTGTAATTTATGTGCAATAAAGGCTATTCATTTGCTATTCATTTTTAAGTTAATAGATCAATGTGATGTCAAGCATATAGATAAATAGTTCTGCAAAATCGGTCCCACCACCAGTAGAATCTATGGAAAAATACCTGGTTTCTTCGAAGTAGGACGTCATAGTTTCAAGCGTTGAACATTGTCCAGTCTGTGCAAAAGTGTGTACTCGTATTTATTTTTCAATTTTTTAATTGGGAAGGGTAAAAGATTGTAACTTTTCCATACCTCCTCACGCTCGCTCATTTCAATTCAAATTCAAAATGGATGTTAAAATGAAACAGAATTTTCGTGTTCGTATATTTTTTAGCGAAAAAACTCAAAAACTGCTATTGATTTTGATGAGATTTAACATATCACCCATTCTTAGCTCATTGGAAACAGATGGTTCTAAGAATCGAAACACGGTTTGCTTTTGGGAACCTTCGCCAAAAAAGTCGATAAACCTACGATTTACCTCAAAAGCCAGACAAGCGAAGCCACAACCCAGCACCAACGCGCACGGAGGTGCTATGAGGACGGCTAGTAGCGTATAGCACCCATTCCTGGCGTATTGGAAGCAGACTGTGCTGAGTCTCCAGGCGCACTCGGGACTTCTAGCACCTTCGGGTTCGCCGATTATGTCGTCCCAGACTACCTGTTGAATATATGAAAAATATATACCTATTTAGGCCCATAAAACTTTTAGCTATGTTTTATTGACCTTTATCTGTATAAATAAATAATAAGTACTTATTAATTTAATGAAAATAATTTTCGAGTTTATTGCAGTTAGAGTTAAATTATTAATTATTATTGTTGTCAGAATATTAAGAAATCCAGTTGAAATAAGTTATTCTGTCTTTTCGATAATGTTTGCTCTGTCTACTCATAATAGATAAAGACGTGACATAATATTTTTTCGTAGAAATTAGGAGAACAAACGTATTGAATATATTCTTTTGTTATGCAGATAGCAGGCAGACATCACGTTTCATGTAAAGCGACCTTATGTGAACAAAGTAAAAATGTTCTCATTTTTAAATTTAGAAGGTGGCACAGACATAACTAATTCAAGACATGCTCTATGTGGCATTTGTTTTTTTTTTCTTTCTTTAAAATGGAAACAAAGGAAATTGTAATAGTGAGTACATAGGAAGATACTTAGATACAAAGAGTATAGTTTAATTATTAGGTATAAATACAGGGTTTAAGTTTCTTAAAGTACGTATGTCACCTATACGTATAAATGTTTGCAATATCCGAAAGGGTTAATATGAAGATCTATTATATAAATTTAAGAACTCGTTGATCAAAGGAAAAAATATTTAAAAAAATATATAATTTTAAAATATATATCTACACCTATTTTAAAATTAAAATATATCAAATTAAATATTTTAGGTTGTTTCTAATAGTTAGGTATTTGTATAATTGACAAATTAAATGAAATTACCCGTTTAACATGAGCCGTTCAACTATTTCTGAACATTAGTGGGCAAATACAATACCCATAAGTCTACACCGTGAGCCATCAACTTTAATATTTTGTGCAAACAACCATTTGTAAAAGCCATTTGTTTGGCTGTCGGCCGGTCATTTCCCTGGAAGAAATGGGGATTCATTATTCTTTTTTTTTTGTAAGAAAAGTCGCGTGTTGCCCGCTCTACGTGCTACAAACACCGTATAAAGCTTATGCGTGCCGTGTGGTCATCAGTACTTTAGAATAGAACCGCTCTATATCTCTCCCATGAATGTCGTAAAAGGCGACTAAGGGATAGGCTTGTAAACTTGGGATTGTTCTTTTGAACCGTTCACTATTTGAATCTCAATTCCATCATGAAGCCATACAGCTGAACTTGGTATTACAGTCTCTGTGGGACTGTTAGCTCTGTCTACCCCGTGAGGGATAAAGGCGTGATGATATGAGTGTGTATGTATAACGAGGTAAGCATCTACTTCCAAATCATTTCCTTAAAATCTGCATGAAGGCAGGGGCAACCGACACATTTTTCATTAAGTACCAATTTATTAAAAATGTTATCCCTGCATACATGACAAAGGTCACATTTAAGCTACTCCATGGTAGATAACCCTTATATACTCAGGTATTCAGGTTCAGATCCCGGGCTGGAGTTTTTCCAAACGATTGCGATCAGCGGCGAGTTATTTATCGTAAAAGTACTGGTCGGTCACGCGATTGGTCGAGTATGATGTCCCGGCGCGTGGCGGGAAAGTAAATTGTATATAAGAATTATATTATTAAAGGAGTATTATTGAAGTATGATTTATTTTCTTAAAATATTCTTCAGATACCTACCTGCCGCTAGTTTTTTGAATAGGTAATTAAAACGTATGAGTTTAGGTGTAGATTTTTGCATAAGGAATTACTAAACTAAACGGAACGGAATACTAAACGGAACTACTAAACGTAAGAGTTTAGGTGTAGAGTTTTGCATAAGGTACTTACTTAAAATACATAAAGTTCATTCTTATAATTTTTTTTAAAATGAATGCGAATATTTTATGTCTGTCAATTATGCTTTCACATCTATTTGATATATATTCTGATGTGGTAAAGTCCGCTGGGAAAGGTTGGATGCAGGTCGCCTCCAACAGAGCGATGATGACCTAAACATTAGGACCGATTTTGATAAAGTTTTGTAGGAATGGGTAAGAATAATAATCTTATTAGTCTGTAATTTGGATTTTTTTATTATAAATAATGTTAGTTTTAATAATAGGTTTAGATATAACAGATTTTAAGTAACATAAAAAAACGCTTTTTCACTTATTTGATCAGTAGTTAAGATAAAATTATTCAAGATAAAATATGGCTACTTTTTTCGTATTTACATAATAATAAAATTTGAAAAACAGTCTCGAGTACACAGTCAGTACAAAACATAAGAAAAAAGCGTATTTAAAAATATATAAGGTATGAACTTCTCGCCACACAGCCGCACACCAAACTAAAGGTTAAAAAAACCTTAGGGTTGATGAACGAGTTATATGGAACAATTGTGTTATTTCAATGGGTATATATTTTCACTAGCAGGCATTTCAAGAAATCCTTTTTAAGTGCACCCTGAGACCACATAAGGAACCTACATACATACATACATATGGTCACGTCTATATCCCTTGCGGGGTAGACAGAGCCAACAGTCATCAGCCAAAAGACTGAATGGCCACGTTCAGCTATTTGGCTTAATGATAGAATTGAGATTCAAATAGTGACAGTTTGCTAACCCATCGCCTAAAAAAGATTCCCAAGTTTGTAAGCGTATCTCTTAGTCGCCTTTTACGACATCCATGATCCTACAACCTCTGTCTACCCCGCAAGGGATATAGACGCAACTATATGTTTGTATGTAAAGACTGCATTCTAGGACTAGCATCTGTTTCATCATCCCGATCTCCAGAAATTTTGGCCAGTATTTTTATAGAACAATCTTATAATTAACAGGAATATTATAGTGAGTGATTGGCCTTAAATATAGACAACTGTCTATCGATTTCCTAAATATGAGCGTGCCGGAAGGAGGTCAATGTCGTGATATGAATTTAATCGGAAATCGAGGGTTGCGGAGTACATGCCGAGTCACTATGTCAATGTTTCTTCATCAATATGTCAGCTTTATAATAAACTAGCTGTGCCCGTGACTTCGTCCGCGTGATATAGTTATTTTGGGCATCATTGAAGCTCTCAAGGATGAATAATTTTTCCCGTTATTTTCACATACTCCATTATTTCTTTGCTCCTTATAGTTGCAGCGTGATGTTATATAGTTTTAAGTCTTCCTCGATGAATGGTCTATTTAACGTAAAAATAATTTTTTAATTCCAACCAGTAGATAGTTTCCGAGTCTGGCCTCAGTCTTGTTAAGACTGTTGGCTCTGTCTACCCCGCAAGGGATATAGACGTGATTATATGTATGTATGCATGTAACTTCTGTTTTTGTTAAATAAATTTCCATGAGAGTAGCTTTCGGCCTTAACTAAATGAAGGTAGAAATATACAATTTGCGCCGGGCTGACCCTTTTTTTCTTTCAATGTACTTTCCTTATCGTGGATCTGAGTAGTTGTTACCTACTTAATAACAACGAAAATGAATTTTCACGAAAAATACGCGAACACGATTGAAAAGCCAAGAGTGATATACACCTAAGGCATTTCTTTGTGAATAATATTACAGAATGGTGAAAAATTGATTGAAATTATAATTTTTTTTATATATACATACATATGGTCACGTCTATATCCCTTGCGGGGTAGACAGGGCCAACAGTCTTGAAAAGACTGAATGGCCACGTTCAGCTTGATGATAGAATTGAGATTCAAATAGTGACAGGTTGCTAGCCCATCGCCTAAAAAGAATCCCAAGTTTGTAAGCCTATCCATGGGAAAGAGATGGAGTGGTCCTATTCTTGTTTATATTGGTGCCGAGAACCACACGGCAACTATTTATTTTATATATTTATTAATTAAAAATATTATGTTGACAAAATTTGATTATTACAATTTTTAAACTATACTAATACTAAATCTATCTAATTAAAAAAAAGTGAAATTGCTAAAAAAAAACTAACTATGAATGTAATTATGAATGTAAATGATCTAAATATTGAATGTAATTCGTTTATGAATGAGGTTTTAATACATGTATGCGGGCGAAGTCGCGGGTAACAGCTAATAAGCCCTTAAGGATTTTCATCCATACGCACATACTATTTCTACCGCGACTATATCCCCTGCGGAGAAGACAGAGCCAACAGTCTTGAAAGTTCAAAAGATTGGTAGGCCACATTCAGCTATTTGGCTTAATGATAGAATTGAGATTCAAAAAGTGACAGGTTGCTAGCCCATCGCCTACAATATACCTACAAACAAAGAAACTATAAACATAAGAATGTTTCAGCATACAACGCATTACCCCTCGTAGACGGCTGACCTTACAACTTCAAGTTTCACAGTCATTCCTCAGAAATGCAAATATTCCGTCGGCGAAAACTCAAGGGCTTAGGGGACCTTGGAGTACGCATTTGTCCCTAGAGCGAGCAATAAAAATCTGTTCTTACTTAATTTCAATTTTAAAATTGTCATCTATACTAATATTATAATTGCCGTGTGGTTCCCGGCACCAATAAAAAAAAGAATAGGACCACTCCATCTCTTTCCCACGGATGTCGTAAAAGGCGACTAAGGGATAGGCTTGTAAACTTCGGATTCTTCTTTTAGGCGATGGGCTAGCAATCTGTCACTATTTGAATCTCAACTCCATCATAAGCCAAACAGCTGAACGTGGCCTATCAGTCTTTTCAAGACTGTTGGCTCTGTCTACCCCGCAAGGGATATAGACGTGTTCATCCTTGAGGGCTTCAATGGTGCCCAAAAAAACTATTCCACGCCGATGAAGTCGCGGGCACAGTTAGTGTTCAATATGGTTCGTATTGTACCTATTCATAAACAGTGACTTAAATACTAAGTGAATTAAATGGGGAGCCGTTAGCCAGGATAGGTTAATTCAGGTAAATACTTATACTCAGTGATACCATTCAGATTTTTGTGACATTCGTGTTTGAATCATGCGTCTTCCACAGGGCGAAAGTGTTTATTTCCCCAGTCATATTGTACGACATCAAGAGGAAAGAGCGAAAAGAGAAACACATGGCAGAGTAATATTGTTGCTAGGGAGAAGAATGAAATAAAAAAAAAAATTATGCCCTTGTCTGCTTGTTGTCAGCCGGACCCTATGGACCATCTGGCAGGGGTTAAGTTAAATTGAGGAATGTGACCTTTGCCTAGCAGTAGCATAGTACAGGTGATAAAAAAATTATAACAAATAAAAGGAAAAAAAAATTACTGAAAATCTGCCTCTTTTCAGTGTGCGCTCTAAAGTTGACAAAAAAGAAATTCTTCTATTTAAAGGTTGGAACACATTTACATAAATGTAATTGTTAGCGTCATGTTTTATTTTCTATTTATGGACGTCGCAAAGGTGAAGGCTTGATACTGATTTTAATCATAGTCTAGCTATTTGTTTTCCCATTGGGACTCTATGAATTCTTACATACATATATGTACATATTTTATATATGAAACATTAATTATTTCATCATTAATTGTTTTGGAATTAGTTATTTTGTTACAAACTATAAATCAGGTCTCTTTCGTGCCACACAAAATGACCAAAGAGGGTATTTGAAAGCTTCATATCATCGCTATTGAATATTCTTTTATTAAGTAGTAACTTACAGATACCTTTTTAAGTAGAGCTTGCAATATTATGTCGTTAAGTACTTACATACATAACAGATTTTAAAATTACCTGGACATGTTGGTTAAGGTTATTAGGGTCCCGATCTTCCAGCGCCTCCTGTGTGTTCTCTGGCTTAGCCGACGGCATGTTTTCAATCCGCGTCACTGGTTCCGGAGTCTTAAAGATCGGTTCCGGCGTCGGCACCAAAACCGGTGGGGCGGACGCCGGTTCCGGCACCTCGGGGATCAGCTTGGTCTTATGAGAACAGGCGAGGCAGAATCGCGAAGTCGAACGGTGGAAGGTTGGGACGGCGGAACCGCCGGACCCGAGCGGTACGTCTTCAAAGGCCACGGTCGGGGATGTGCACTCGCCTTTGCAATGTTCCGAATTCAAAAATTATTTCGATTCGCCTTTATTTATTCTTTATTTTTATTTTTAATTTGGCAATGTTGCAAATTGAATATTTTTTATTCGAAATTAAATTTATATTGTATACTTCCTAATTTCTTTAAAATTATCTAATTGATAACTAAATTTATGACAATTAATTAAATTAATGACAAAGGTTCAAATAAATT
Source organism: Amyelois transitella (assembly GCF_032362555.1). NCBI lineage: Eukaryota > Metazoa > Arthropoda > Insecta > Lepidoptera > Pyralidae > Amyelois > Amyelois transitella. The sequence continues at coordinate 825,153 of NC_083506.1, read as the reverse complement.
TTAATTAAAATAGTTAATAACCACTTTCAAGTGTTATCATTTAATGTACTGAATATCAGGTAAATATAAAGATACTCTTTGCTTGATTAAAAAACTGTCTTTTGGAAAGTCGCGATAAACCAACTTGTACGCCGAAGGACCGCACTGAAACTAACTAGTTTCCCTCCAAAAGTCCAACAGTTTCTGCGCATGTCCTTTCTAGATCTACTTCAACTATTTTCAAGTACAGACACTTTTCATTGACTCGTTACTATGCTTTTAAAGGGTTCACTGGCTAATAAACACGGCACTGTACATTCAAATGGGCACTGATTATTTTTTTAAGTATTTTTCTATAGGGCAACGAACCCCTGGTAATTTGCTCAGTGAATTGCCGGGTATGGATGAACTATTACTGAATTTATTATTGCTTGTTCAACGTGGGTACTTACATCGTTATAAAATGTAAGTAAGTATACCTAAATTTATATATAATCGACTATTTTCATAAAAAATATCAATACATATTAACAAACATACATACACATACATATGGTCACGTCTATATCCCTTGCGGGGTAGACAGAGCCAACAGTCTTGAAAATACTGAATGGCCACGTTCAGCTATTTGGCTTAATGACAGAATTGAGATTCAAATAGTGACAGGTTGCTAGCCCATCGCCTACAAAAGAATCCCAAGTTTGTAAGCCTATCCCTTTAACGACATCCATGGGAAAGAGATGGAGTGGTCCTATTCTTTTTTATTCTTATTTCTATAGTGCTGGGAACCACACGGCACCAATATCTACAATTTAACTTTTTTTTTTATTTCAAAATGTCCGCGTAGTATGATAGTAGTCGTCTCGTTTTTAAATATGTGATTTCATATATAAAAAAATTAAGTTTTATCGTAAAAAGTCATTTGTACATAATACCGTGAAAAATTAAATTTATCTTCATAGTAATTTTAGTTTTTACATTCATAGGTAACTGACAAAAAAATACGAACAAAATAGGTAAAGACGTTTATTATTGTCGAATACAATGTTTCATTAATTCTATCATTATATACATGCACCATTTATATACAACAATAAAAAAAAGAATATATAATTTGAGTAAATATATTACCTGTTAAGTTATTAAGATATTTACGTTAAGTACTATATACAGTTTACATTGAGCATAATTGTAATATTTAGTTATAAGTAGGTATGTATTATCGGTATATGTATTTTATTTTTATTGCACACCTATGTAATGTTCTATACATTTGGGATTTTTAAAATGTGTATTTCATTGAGTAAATGCATTCAGATGGGATATAATTTCAAGTCTTTGAAAAACAAAACATTTTTCCTTGAAACTTGATCAATGTTAAAAGTCAATAATTATTTGAGTACAATATTTCATAATCGTAAAAAAATATTATGATTAAACTTGCATAATCAGAAAAATCGATATTTAGCAATAGGTAGATGACTTTGTTAGCGTGGTTATGCCGTTAACCCATATAATGCCGCGCCCGGTCGCTCCTACCCCGCTATAGTTTCTATGATTGATGGCTTCTAAAAGGTTGTAAAGGAGGGGGGGGGGGGGGGGGGGGGGGAATGTCGCTGTAAAAGCCAACGACAATCCCTTAGCTCTGACCAGGGTACTTAATGTTTCTAATAAGTCTTTATTCATTATTAAGATGATCGATTTATTTCTTTGATGACATGTATATGAATTCGATTATTTATATCGAGGTATATTGAACAATACGCTTAATTCATTTGATTTTTCGAATCATGGCAAATTTTTTATAATATTATTATGTATAAAATTAAAATTCATAATTTTTCTAAATATTTCACATTGATTACGTTTTCAAGTTTCTAATAATTGCAATTGTTTTTACATTCATTATTTTTTAAAGTAAAACAAAAATTAATACTATTTAAAATTCGTTATGTTTGAAGATTATCATTATAATTAGCACCTTGTTTTGATGTATTATAGTCTAAATTAATCTATATTAAAGCTTCAGTGGAAATTATACAATGGAAGACAAAAGTTATTGCATTGTTTGTGATCGCTACCACTCTTTACACTCAAATCTTAAATATGTACTAATTAACCAAATACACTTAAATATAAGCAAGGTTTATAAAGCCCTTTTCGGAGTAAATAAGGATATTAACTTAAAGGATAACTGTTTTTATTCCTTAGAAAAAAAAATTACTTACAAACCAAAACATTACACATTTATCTGAAGCTTCACTTTTTGGAAATTCTAAATGTTATAAATATTAAATGAAGTAATTAATTCAACAAAATATGGTACACTTACTCCGCATCTTAGCTCTCGTACATGTTAATTCTGAAAATTTCAGTCTGGAATTGATTTAAAACTTTCAAATTCCACAGTAGGTCTATTAAATGTCAATCAGGACTCAAGACTATGTAATTTTGAAATTTGATTGATTAATATAAAGTCCAATTAAGACTAGATTGCCAATCCATTAATCAAAGAGAAACCAATCGCACGTATATTATATCTATAATCTACTTTCTATCATGCAATTGACATTATAAATAACAACGGCATCCAATATAAAATATACAAAGTTACAGTTATAAATTGGTACTATGTGCCTAATATAATTACGGTCAGCGGTCCATTTGACCCAAATCGACTTGCGTGACAAGTCTCCCCTTCCAATATTGCAGAGCTTTTTGTGAGAGGCTCAAGACTGAAAGAGGCTCGTGTTACTGTTGCCTTTTACAAATACAATTAAACTATCAAGTCATGTCTAAACGAATATTTCACTTCGAAAACCATAGTTTATTTTAATAATAACTTTTTACTATTTAGAAACGTCATGTAAACTCTTACATAATATAGTTTAGACGATTCACGTTCAAAAAATGCTTTGAAAATTTGGATTTAAATTTGTGTGTGTGTAAAGTAACAACATCAATTTGGACATTCGTTCTCATATTTTATAGACATTTTTCGAAAATGTCTCATACATAGATTATATCTTCTTTTGACAGCTGTCAATGAGTGACAACAGCCGACCGACTAGGGCCGGATGGCCGCAGCGTGGGCACTATCGCAGGCTCTTCTGCTTCTTCTGTTGTGGTCTCTCTGTGGGTTCAGGAGGTTGGTGTTAGTTCTTTACAAGCTTAACATAACAAAGCAAAAAAAGTAAAGGTTTAAAATTGATTATAACAATTATATGATGGATTTAATCCTTTTTCAAATACTTTAATGATATTTAAAAGCAATGAAATAGAAGGTTAACATAAATATTAGTTTTAAATAAGTTATTTTAACAATTGTTTCCTCTTTTTTCAAATAAGTATTTAAAAGTTAGTTTTATTCAATGCACTTATGTGATTTCTTATATTAAAACTTTTTTTGTTTAAACATTTACTTTATAATTTTTCCTTTCCAATGCGTTTTTTCATATGTGTTATATTAAAATAAATAATAAAACATTACAGTCTTATAATTTAAAAAAAAATGTTATTGCAAGCAAATATGTATCTATCAATCGTTCCATAATCTGGTTAAATAAATTTTGTTTGCGTTCGTTAACTAGCCAAAATACTAACTACTTAGTAAGTATATACAAGGCACTAAGCTCCAAGCACTCACCGTCTTTTTGGCGCAAATTAGGGGTTAGACATAGCGACCTTCATATCACCACCTTGGGAAAAATAATGCCAGTTAGCCATATCACTATCTACTTAGTTTAAGCTCATGCCTATTGCTTTAACATATATTTCTTATAGTTTTACATCTATGACAAAGCGCTTTCTATACACATTCATAAGTTAACATTGATGCAGATAAATTAAAAAAAAAATGGCGTCTGTTTCACCAGTAGCCTATAAAGGGTTAACTGTTAAATGCATTATTTTTGTAAAATTGTTACTCATGCTTGTTTATTTAAAATCTTCTTTAAAAGTACTAAATAGTTACGCGAATAATTAAAGATTAGGTTTCCATTTATATTGGCATCATAAATACTTTAATCTATAATTCATGCTAGTATTTCAAATTGAAAATCGAACAGCTAACTTCGATTGGATGACCCAATAGATTTTTAAACGAATAATTAAAATTTGAACATTCCAAATTTCAAATTGAATACCTGATTTTGATTGGCTGCCTCAAAGACAACTCAGACCCGGAGGTAGAAGGCGACCGCGCCGCGGTGAGGAGGCGCGGGGGGCGGGGCGTGCGCGGGGATCTCCCGCGCGCGAATTCTAGCCGATAATTGTCGGATCTCGGGCTGCCGCTGAATGGCGCTTCGGGCTCCGCTGCTGTGGAAGGGTTAATTGCAAATGTTGATAGATCATCTTCCTTACGTTTGTCTGGGTTATGTCCTTACTGGGGGCTTGGGGTGGAGGCTAGGGTCCATTCGTGAACAAGACGAAAATCGGATTACATGAAACGACTCCCGTCTGGCCTCAGCGACCATGTTAAGAGGGTCATCTGAACACATCTGCGTTTAAATGCCAGTCAAAATGCATATATATTCTCTTTGTTGTCTTTTATAACATCCACTGAAATTCTTTGAAGTCTTACTTCAAAATATCGATAACTATACGGCAAATTAAAATAGAACAAACATACATACACATACATATATATTATCACGTCTTTATCCCTTACAGAGTAGACAGAACCCATAGTCTCAAAAAAGTGCCACCAATTTTATCACCACTTTTAAGCATGGTACTGAACAACTCCTGTAAAGATACATACATACATAAATATAATCACGTCTATATCCCTTGCGGGGTAGATAGAGCCACATTGAGCTATTTCAGCCATTTCATTTTTAGCCACAGAGAGATTCAAATAGTGACAGGTTGCTAGCCCGTCACCTAAAAGAGAGTCCTTTAAAGATAATTGTAAAATTACGACGATAAACTAATTTTCATACAGTGTTGGTAGGTAAGTATGATTAAGAAGTAAAGTAAGTAAGTATTAAGTTAGAATGTAATTTCAACAAGAATTTTGCGAGTGTATACAACACTAGTTGTGCCCGCGACTTCGTTCGCGTGGAATAGTTATTTTGGGCATCATTGAAGCCCTCAAGGATGAATAATAATTTTCCCCGTTTTTTTTTCACATTTTCCATTACTTCTTCGCTTCTAAAAGTTGCAGCGTGATATAATATAGCCTAAAGTCTTCCTCGATAAATGGTCTATTCAATACAAAAATAATTTTTAGTGGTTCCTGAGATTAGCGCGTTCAAACAAACAAACGAACTCTTCAGCTTTATAATATTAGTTTTGATATAGATAAAGCCATAACATTTCACTTTAAACATAAACCTCTGACATTGGGCTACTTATCGTCACATTATGTATGTATGTCTGTACGTCCAAGGCCAGAAACACACGTGTCTATGGACGTGCTAATAGCCGTTTCCGTTCCACTAAGTGTACATTTGTTATTGAATTCTTTTAGCATGCTTTTTAGACCGAGCATATCATTGTGGGAACAGTGGTTTTTTAATTACACGAAGTTCTTAAAAAGTATTTTGTATTTTTAAGTAAGTAAGTAAAGTTTTAATAGTGTTTGTCAAAGAAGTAAATTTTGGAAATTCCCACATCATTTGTTGTTTTGTGCTGTGTGGTTCCCGGCACCAATAGAAAAAAACATAGGACTACTTCATCTCTTTCCCATGGATGTAGTAAGAGGCGACTTAGGGATAGGCTTTTTCACTTGGGATTCCTCTATTAGGCGATGGGCTAGCAACCTGTCACTATTTGAATCTCAATTCTATATCATTAAGCCAAACAGCTGAACGTGTCCTTTCACTATCCTCGTGTTGGCTCTGTCTACCCCGTAAGGGATAAAGACGTGATTATATTTATGAAAGTATAATATTGAAAAGAACGTTACCGTTATACACGACATGTGTGGACATGGGCATCCTCGCGCAGGCGGGGGGATGCGCGTGCGCCGGCGCGGGCCCCGCGGCCGCGGCCCAGTCGCGGTACACGCGCGCCTCGTGCCCCCCCTCGCGCCACTCCGACAGCTCTACGCTACGGATCTGTGGGGGGGGATAAATGGACTTCAATTAAGAGTGAAAAATGTAAAATCCATTGCTTTAAAATTAAATAGCCTTCTTGATAAGGGTCACCGGTCACAGTAGAGGTAAAAAAGGTGGGAAAGCGGATCACAAACATACAGACAGATACAAGTCATTTAACCATTAAGGTTTTCATAAAAAAGCAAAACGGCGAAATTATACTAAAAATGTGTATTATTTTTTTTTTGTTAAAAACTTATTATACTTGGCAAATAAACGTGGGATTCTTCTTTTAGGCGATGGGCTAGCAACCTGTAACTATTTGAATCTCAATTCTATCACTAAGCCAAACAGCTGAACGTGGCCTATCAGTCTTTTCAAAACTGTTGGCTCTGTCTACCCCGCAAGGGATATAGACATGATTATGTATGTTACATTTTTTGTAATGAAAACTTTAATATTTTTTTGGGACCTGAAAATACTTTTGCCATAGGCAGGTGAATTACCCGCTTCGAGAAAACTGGTTATTGCAGTATAATTTTGCTTGTAACTAGTTTATTACTATTTTTACCAAATCTTGTTGGATACAAAACATATCAAACTAAAAATAATGAAAACCAAAATAGCGGGATCGTCATATATATTAAAACACATCTTGAGTGCAAAGTTTATGAACCGAGCTGCATAAAAGACGCTGGTTGCCTGGTGTGTGAGTTTGATAGGGAGTTTGCTTTAATAGCTATTTACCGCTCACCGTCACATCTGAATGCTGATATCTTTCTAAACAGCCTCAATGAGTTGCTTCAAACTCTAAAATCTTTTAAGAAACTCAGCATGTTAGGAGATACAAATATAGATATAACAAAAGATTCCATAGATGACAATAAAGACGACTATTTAGACATTCTTGCATTGCATGGTCTTCTGCCCACACAAACGTTTATCACCCGGGGTAAAAAATGTTTAGATCACACTATGTTAAGAAGTAAACTCCCATCTTCCACATTAGTAATAGACACCCAAATAACCGATCATTTACCTACAATTTTGTCAACACAGTTGAATTATCAACACCAAAGCTCTCAATATGTACGATCAATTGTAAATTATAACGCAATAAATGCTGCAATATCTCAATTAGACTTTACACCTCTATTCTCTACACAAGACGTAAATGTTGCCGTTAGTTACCTCATCTCCACTATCTCTTACATTGTTAAACAAAATACTCATAAAGTTAAAATAACACGTAGTAAAAAACACATTAAGCCATGGGTAACGCCTGGTTTGATCCGATGTATAAGAAACCGTGACAAAATGCACAGTCAACTTAAGCGAGATCCAGAGAACATCATTTTGAAAGTGACATACGCGAGATACAGAAACTTTATTAACAAGCTCCTTAAAACAACTAAAATTAATTATCACAGAAAGATTTTACAAGATGCGAAAAAAAATCCCAAGAATACATGGACGGCTATTAAAGAAATTTCAAATATTAATAAATCTAAATCCGGTGCACGACGGCTTCTAAAACTGCATTCAGACCCAAGAGTCTCTGTTAATAAGGTAAATAGATTTTTTGTAAACATCGGTAAGGATTTGGCAGACAAAATACTCAGCAGACAGCCACCTAAAACCTCTAAAACCACTCAATATGAGAGCGACTCAATTTTCCTAACAGACGTCGATGAAGGCGAGATCGAACTTTTATTATTAAGCCTACGTAGGGACAGTTCTGTTGGCTGGGATGGCATATCTGCGAGAATTCTGCAAGATTCACGTCAAATCTTTATTCCGGTAGTTACACACATCTGCCAACTTGCTTTATCATCAGGAGTATTTCCAGCTGCCTTTAAGAGGGCAGTAGTTACTCCTGTCTTTAAGTCCGGGGATGTAGATGATGTCTCAAACTATCGACCTATATCTGTACTTTCTACTCTATCCAAAATACTAGAGAAAGTTCTAAATAAACGACTGGTCAACTACCTTGAATCCAAAAACATCATTGCGCATAACCAATTTGGTTTTAGACGAGGCCTTAGTACAGAAGACGCTTTGCATGGCTTACTGAATAATGTCATAAAATATTTAGATAACCAGCAAAGATGTCTCAGCGTGTTTCTCGATCTCTCGAAAGCATTCGACACCGTTTCCATCCCACTTCTCTTAACAAAACTGGAATGCATTGGAATACGTGGCCTCCCTCTCTCCATATTTCGTGATTACCTTCTAAATCGTACACAATGTGTCAAAATAGACGATATTGTAAGTGATGAACAGGAACTAGTTTTCGGCGTACCGCAGGGCTCAATTCTCGGTCCCACCCTCTTTTTAGTATATATTAACGACCTTTGTAAACTAAGCATACCTAATTGTCAAATTTACAAGTATGCAGATGACACAGCACTTGTTATAAACGGTCGGGATTGGAGTGAAGCCTTTTCAAATGCAGAATTAGCTCTGTCCACAGTTATGTCCTGGCTTGATTCAAATTTATTAACTTTAAACTTAGCCAAAAGCAACTATATAACCTTTGCTATAAATGCTTCTACCCTACCTTTAGATAATGAATTCTCACTTAAAGCTCATAAATGCCGAGCATTTAATAATAACTCCCAGTGCACATGCACAGTCATATCAAGGACCACAACCGCTAAATATCTTGGAATATTTGTAGATCAATATCTTAAGTGGGACCAACATATTGCTTTTTTGAAAAACAAAGTAAGGAAACTCATTTATGTTTTCCGAAATTTAAACTCTGTTGCCGATTTAAGTACCCTTAAGGTTGTATACTTTGCGCTATGCCAATCCATTTTAACGTACTGTATCGCAGTATGGGGTGGAGCTGTAAAAACAACGCTGCTACCGCTTGAGCGAGCGCAAAGAGCGGTCCTTAAGGTTATGATCAAAAAGCCTTTTCGGTTCCCTACTCAACAACTATTTTCAGAGATATCAATCATGACAGTCAGGCAACTATTTATCTCCATGTTGCTGCTTCGTAAGCACTCACAGTTGGTGTATGATCCGACACTACATACCCGAAAGCGTAGATGGGACCTAGTATGTTCTACACCACCACATAGGACTGTTTTTGCTGCACGGCATTTTGAAGTAATTAGCTGTATTTTGTATAATAAGGCCAATAAAATATTAAAAATATACCCTTGCACAAAACGTGTTGTCAAATTTAAAATTAAAGAGTGGCTTTTGACATTAAATTACTCTGACACGGAAAATCTATTGCCTAAATAATATCAATAATTAATGAAATTTATTTAATATACCTAAGTAGTCCACGTATCTTTTCTTATTAATATATACGATGTTCACATCGTTGTACATAAATTGTTACCACAAGGCGGTCTAGAGCGTTATTGCAATAGTTTTAAGTTTATCTTCAATTATTCATATTAATAAAACTCTATCCTTAGTTAACTGTTGTGTAACTCAAAATAATTCCCAGAATACAGATTCGTCTAGTTTGGGAATTATTAAATCAGTGTACATTTTACTTCAACTTAAATAAACAAACATCATTACATCCTACCGGATCTTCCGTGATGCCTTCTACCAATCAAGATACAGGTTTATTCTTAGTTTGATGGTGGATGGCTGAGCGTTGGACCAGATTAGAAAATGTATTAACACCTTTTATAAGAACGATGAATGTACATAATATGTTGCTGAAATGAGTCAATAAAACCAATTTTTTTTTTTTTTTTTTTATGAATAATCACAGTTATAAGTACTTTATTTTGCATAATAGTGATGGCTTCATAATTTGTATTCAAAATACTTACGTATTGAAAACCAGCTGTGATATCAGCTATTACATATCCAAAAAAGGTATGCAACTAAGTATGAACGAATCAAATTAACACACATTGATGATATCATAATGTACTCGTATCATGTTGAAAACTCGTTAGCAACAAATTTGATAAGGACTTGCGGGTAAATAGTTGACAAAGGTTTCTCTCTCTTTCTAGTCGTTAAGTGAAGTTTAGAGTAAGAGAGAGAGAAAAGATAAAACGTATATGTCACTAGCGTTGCCGAACTATCGATGTCAGTAAAACTCGATGATAGTAAAAATCTTAGTATTGTTAAGTATACACACATAAATACATATAATCACGTCTGTATTCCTTGCGGGGTAGACAGAGTACACAGTTTTGTAAGCCACGTTTAGCTTTACGACTTAATGATTGGAATTGAATTTCAAATAGTGACAGGTAGCCAGCTCATACTATTGCCAGGTTCTACAACATGAATCCCAAGTTTATAAGTCATTCCCTTAGACGCCTTTTACAACATCCGCATTGTTGAGTGTATTGTGTATTGCTTTTACTCAACTATCTATTCTATAGCCATTGGTTTAACCTCGACGACTTATGCCCTATCTAGTCTTTCTCTAACTCTATCTAGTGCAATAAACTAACCGGTGTGGTACTCTTGCTTCTGCCGCTGATCTCCGATCCACTGTTGCTATGCCGTTGCCTCTCTCTGGTCCTCTCTGGGGCAGGGGACTCCCTGCATGATCCATCTGGTTCGTCACGTGCCTGCAACCGAAATCATCCAGGAATACATAAGTCTGGATTTACACGACTCCCATCTGCACTCTTCTTCTACATACATACATATGGTCACGTCTATATCCCTTACGGGGTGGACAGAGCCAACAGTCTTGAAAAGACTGAATAGCCACGTTCAGCTATTTGGCTTAATGATAGAATTGAGATTCAAATAGTGACAGGTTGCTAGCCCATCGCCTAAAAACGAATCACAAGTTTGTAAGCCTATCCCTTAGTCGCCTTTTACGACATCCATGAGAAAGACATGGAGTGGTCCTATTTGTTCTTGTATGTTGTTCCCGGCACCACCGGGAACCACACGGCACCTTTTTCACTCACACCTTCTGCACTCTTCTTCTCCTGGCGTTAATTTTGGTTACATCCTCAACTCCAAAAGTCAGGTAAGTCAGGTTTAACACGAAAAACCTCTGATCTTCGCCTTTGCAATGGAACCTAACCTATATTTGGATGCACTAAATGTGCCCATTATATTTGTCGCCATTTTCGCAATCCCTGGAAGGGAAATGGAATAGTCCTATTCCTAAGTACCGGGTACTGTCAATTAACTGTCTGAACTGTGACTTTAACAGTGGTATCTTGATCTTGGATCATGGCTTTGATCCAAATGAAAGTACTGATTTCTTCAAAAGATCCCCATTACGTTCTCAAACCTTCATTTGTAAACAAGCGCCGTATGATCTAGGAGTTGGAACTTTCGCCAACAATGATATAGTATGCGGGAACTGACATGCCGTGGGAATGTTTAGCTAGCCAACATCAGATCCGGGTGGCGGGTAGAATAATTTTACTAATTAATACCATAACATACAATATAGTCACGTCTATATCCCTTGCGGGGTAGACGGAGCCAACAGTCTTGAAAAGACTGAAGGGCCACGTTCAGCTTTTTGACTTGATGATAGAATTGAGATTCAAATAGTGACAGGTTGCTAGCCTAAAAGAAGAATCCCAACTTTATAAGCCTATCCCTTAGTCGCCTTTTACGACATCCATGGGGAAGAGAAGGAGTAGTCAAATATATTCAGCTGATTATATTTTCTTTAATTCAGAGAAAAATATGAATTGCTTTGCTAATTAAAAGAAAATAAAGTGATTCTCATTCTAAATAACTTTAATTTAAGGTTTGTAATACTTTTTTTGTGATACCTCAGTGACCAGAGCTCATATTTTGGAAATCTTCTATAACAACACCAATCCATTATAAATATTAGTTTCAATACTCATGTATTAATTAATGCACTTACTTTCCCATGGTGTGTTGGCGAGGGCATGCTAGCAGCTCCGCTGCTGACCAGACGCAGTTGCTGTCTAATATTCGCCTTCTCCCTCGCACGTTTCCGTTGGAACTCTTCTTCCACTCTAGAAATATCAGATCTTATTAGCCTATATTAATTTGAAACTGTCATTCACCGAACGCGGATAACCACTAGAAAGCGGCGTGTTCTGAACACTGTAATTTCTACTCTTTATATTACTACGTTTCAGCACTGATTTTCCAAGAAGACAGTGACTGTTCTCGAATCTTTTAATTAAAGGGAATAATTATACATAAAAAGGAACCGTAAACTACTCCATATCTCTAAGGTTTCATCGCATCTTCTGACCAAAAAAAAATATAGCAAAGCAGACCCATTTATACAATCTTGAAGAGAATGTCTTGACTTAGTTGACTGAATGCATAAACTAACCGTCTCATGGCTTCTAGTTCCGTTTTTCTCTGCTGTTCCTTCAAGTCTGCTTCTCTTGACAACTTCTCGGCCAGTCTTCGCCTCTCCAGCTGTCTGACTGTAGACTGAAAGGTAAATCTCTTGCCGCGACCGACGTTTGTGTTTCTCTGTAAAAGATTGGCAATTATTAAATAAAGTTGGATAGTGTCAAACAAAAATATAATGCTCAACTCTTGACCTCCTTGTTAAGACATCTTTAACAGAACTCCTTCAAAGAAAATTTTAAAGAACTTTATGACTCTCTGTCTGTAATTCATTGCTTATGTCGATGACTTGAAAATAAGTCAACATGTCATCCAAATAAATGAAATGACCAGCATCAAAACTAATGCGTTGCCGTAAACTTGAACTTGAAAAAGAATTCACAACATTACAATACATTCCATTACAATGCCACAATAGAAGATCTTTGAAGTGGCTAACAATGTGCTTACTGATCTATTAAAATCTCATTTGCGGTTACATATGGTTTAATTCACGCCTCTATTCCATTGTGTTCAACCTACTTGTGATCTGGAATATGCGGCTTCGAAAGTAAGAGCATTTCTTTTAGAGAATAGTTCTAAAACCACTGTTTCGAGATGGTCTTCAATTTAGGAGTATCTGGAGCGTGCGAAGATTCGGAAGCGATTGGGAACATTATCATTTTGTATTATTTAGAATGTAAATTTTCAGTTGAATAAAATGCAAATTTTACAAATATACTGCTTTTTGCTTTTTCCTTTATTCTTAAATTGAAGTACTTATTACGTATTAGCATAAGCCTTCTACTAAAATCGCAAGGTAAGTACAGCTACAGTAAAGACGTTGATTAGCAATATTAGCTCATCAAAAGGAAAAAAAGGATCTTAATATCATTTCATGATTAAATTTTTTTACGAAATGATTTTAAGATCCTTTTTTGTTAATGCGCTGACTAAAAATGGACCGCAGTGGAACATTAATGGCCTTGTGATATGGCATGAAGGTTAGCTCAAACGCCATAAATTCATTATAATATCACCTCTGTCTGGATATCTGACTGGCTGGGAGTTGGTTTTCATAATGGTCTAATTCTTGAAACGTACTTTAAACACGTTTCGTCGTAAAACATTTCTGCTTCATCCATGAAGGTAATATAAGTGAAAACAAAGCGCGTAGGAAAATGCTCGTCACAGATAACATATTTAATTCATATACAGGATGTTATATTCGCTAATCGAGATTCCAATCTGGTGCATCCTTTGTTGCGCAATGAGCGACCTTAAATTTTATTCGATCATTGCACTTTATGGGCAAGTACATACATATATAATTTTTGTCCTATTTATGTACGAATTATGCGCAAGTTCGAATTAGTAAACTTATTAGATTAAGTCAATTTATCATAATATTTAGAATAAATGGAAGTATATTTCTATCAATTTCAAATTCATCTCGTCAATTTAGATGTCGTAAAAAGCTACTAAGGGATAGGCTAATAAACTTGCGATTCTTTTTTAAGGCGATTCACTAGCAATCTGTCACTATGAGTCTCAATTTTATCATTAAGCCAAACAGCTGAACGTGGCCTATCAGTCTTTTCAAGACTTTTGGCTCTGTCTACCCCGAAAGGGATAAAGACGTGATTTTATGTATGTATGTTACTTCAAATTTAAATCTTTGGTGGGCTCAAAATAAATATTGTTTTGTGTTGGTCTTGATTTCAAATGGAGATAATATTTAGCTTAAATATTGACGTAAGTACGCATTATTTGATATTTGCTCACATCAAATTTCGATGGCGTGAAGGTTGTTTTTTTAGGAATGTACCTAACATTTTAATAGGAATGCTCAATTTCAGAATGCTATGTTAAGATCTGTTTTAACGACATTTTTTCAATGCTTTAGTTTGAGTAACTTTTGAAATATTTCAAAACAATTTGACATATAACACCTAAGACTGACTCAATAGACCCAAGTCAAAGTCACGTTTAGCTGGACGCCTGAATTGAGATTCCCTTTTTCTAAAAGAAGAATCATAGGTTTATAATCCTTACATTTATTTGACTTAATTGTGGTCCTGAATCTTTAATTATAATTGTTATTTACACAGATGCATGTCTCCAGTTATATGATCGTTATTTTATATTTTCAGTTTATGATTTCCACCTTACTAGGAGTGTGTTTGTTTATTTTACTTTTTGTCATTTTCCGACATAGACTAATGATAAGTACTATTTTTTGTTTTGTTTGTAATCCGATGGTAATCACCGAGTCGTGACAAACAACTAGGACGGACAGATTGCGTATATAACTATATATCAGGCTATTTATCCTATTTTGTCACGTGAATCTAACAATGTTTGTTTTTCCTTTAAAAAAAAAATCAGTTTAGAAATATCATCTAGGTAGATTCAATCATTTGTACACAACTATTGGCTTAGTATAGTTAGTAGATTAACATCTTGTTTTTATTTCGTTCTTGCTTATAATTAAATGTGTAATTCACCTGAAATCTCTCAATTTTGTCTCCTCCTAAGGCTAACTCAAGGTTTGTTGTTAGTTTTAAAAATCATTTTAATATTGCTTACTTTTGAAGTTTTTAAAACTGAACTGTAAGTATATTTTGTGATAGTTTGACAAAATTTATGGTTCCCTCTCGGCAGATAGAACAGCAAATCTTAATCAACCTTTGTTCCCAGGAACGTGGATTGTAATCAGTCTAAACACGGTTAAGTTTGTAGTTAAACGGCCGGTTATATATAGCACGTGCATCAAGATTGGGCACGCAAAATACATAATACTGGGCTTTGATATCGACGTGCCAGACTGTGGGAAGGGCTTGGCAGATTTTTAACGAGAACTTTAAAAATATCATTAGTTTGAGAAAGTGCCGTGTGGTTCCCGGCACCAATACAAAGTGCCGTATGGTGTCTGGCACCAATACAAAAAAGAATACGACCACTCCATCTCTTTACCATGGATGTAGTAAAAGGCGATTAAGGGATAGGCTTACAAACTTGAAATTCTTTTTTTAGGCGATGGGCTAGCAACCTGTCACTATTCGAATCTCAATTCTATCATCAAGCCAAAAAGCTGAACGTTGCCTATCAGTCTTTTCACAACTGTTGGCTGTGTCTACCCCGCAAGGGATATAGACGTGATTATATTATTATATTATATGTATGTATGTATGTACTTTAAAAATATCATTAGTTTAAGGAAGTTAAGACATTTAACAAAGATTGAGCTTAGCCCCAAAATAAATAAATATATACGGGACAAATTACACAGATTGAGTTAGCCTCGAAGTAAGTTCGAGACTTGTGTTACGAGATACTAACTCAACGCTACTATATTTTATAATAAATACTTATACATATATATATAAACATCCAAGACCCAGACCAATCAGAAAAAGTTCTTTTCTCATCATACCCCGGCCGGGATTCGAACCCTCCGGTGTCACAGACAAGCGTACTACCGCTGCGCCACAGAGGCCGTCTCTCTCGTATAATACCTGGGCTTTATATCGAAGTACCAAACCTTGGGGGCTTGGCAGGTTCACTGTTCTGAGTATCTAAGCTCATGACTAGCATATCATCTTAAGACATCAAGTAAATATTTCAAGCGTTACGAATGGGCAATGAAATTACACAAAACAAATGAACATCTTCACGTTTGTCCGTCTGACTTACGTCAACATACACGAACATTGTCAAACACTAGTCTAAAGTAGAACGCTTTAAGTAACTGATTGTGAAACTCAACGAACTCAGACAATGGCCAGTGGAACCAATGTTAGGAGATCCGTTACATCATTGAGATATACTAAGGCTTTGTAATAAGATGGAAATGTGGAAAATTCTATATGAAATGGTATATCTTGACGACTTTGTACTATTAGGTAACCAGTATTGGCGTGTTGTTCCCGACACCAGTACAAAAAAGAATATGACCACTCCATCTCTTACCTATGGATGTCGTAAAAGGCGACTAAGGGATAGGATTACTAAACTTGGGATGCCTTTTTTAGGCGATGGGCTAGCAACCAAGGAATATAAATAGAATTGAGATTCAAATAGTGACCACTATTTGAATCTCAATTCTATCATTTAACCAAATAGCTGAGCGTGGCCTATCGGTATTTTCAAGACTGTTGGCTCTGTCTTCCCCACAAGAGATATAGACGTGACCATATGTATGTACATAATAACAATCAGTGTTTAAACACAGTTATACAAATATTGATAAGCCACTAATGGATGTTCTATGTAATGCAATCATTACTTTTTCCAGAAATCATATCACGTATAATCACGGCTATATCCCTTGCGGGGTAGACAGAGCCAACAGTCTTGAAAATACTGATAGGTCACGTTCAGCTGTTTGTCTTCATTGAATTGAGATTCATAGAAAGTGACAGGTTGCTAGCTCGTCGCCTAAAAGATGAATCTCTAGTTTATAAGCATATTCTTCAGTCGCTTTACACGACATCCATTGGAAAGAAATGGAGTGGTCCTATTCTTTTTTCTATTGGTGCCGGGAACCACACGGAATAAATGGATGGATTGGATCGAAACCAAAAGCTTGCATGAAGAGAGTTGTGAATGTGGATGAAGCGAAGGAAGTATGCAGAGATCGTGGCAAGTGGAAAGATGTAGTCTCAGCCTACCACTCCGGGAAAGAGGCGTGATTTTATGTATGTATGTTTGTATGTATGTATGTAAGTTGGACGTTAGCACCAGCTGAGATGACAAATTTTGTCGGAGCGTAAACTTAATTTAGCAATATGTTGATTCAGGTGAGTTTGCTCGAGACATTTTTTTTTTGGGAAAACTAATGGCTAATGGGTGAAACATGTAAATTACTAAGTGTTTTTTTATAAGTAGGTACTGTTTATTTTTAGGCAGCTTTTTGGCTAAATGATAGAATTGACATTCAAATAGTGACAGGTTGCTAGCCCATCGCCTGAACGAAGAATCCCAAGTTTATAAGCCTACCCCTTAGTCGCCTTTTACGACATCCATAGGAACGAAATGGAGTGGTCCTATTCTTTCTTTTATTGGTGTCGAGAAACACAGACAAACAGCTAAACGTGGCTTATTAGTATATAGTAAAAAATGCATTTTATATACGCATGCCAAGGGATATAGGCGTGATTATGTACATACATATGATGTATGTACATACATTTATATGTATGTACATACATATAATCACGCCTAAAATATATAAAAAGAAACTTTGCTATTTAAAAGACAATAAAACATCAAGTCGAAATGTTACAAAGTATACCTAAATTAACGTAATTTAACTCAGTACTTCTTGTTATTCTTCACATGATGTAACACGATATTAATAGTGACATTCATAACATAATAATGATTATATCATCATGGAATTATTACTATGGCAAGACAAAAACTACAGAAGCTGTCATCTTATTTATTTACTACATACATGCTATATCACGTGACTTTGCCTGCGAATCTCAATTCCATCAAGCTATTTCAAGACTGTTGGCTCTGTCTAGCCAGTAGAGGTAAAAACGTGATTAAATGTATGTAAGTTGCCTGCAGAAGATGGATCCTAATTTTGATTTGGGATCGTGATTATGATTACTTATAAACATAACATAATAATATAATCACGTCTATATCCCTTGCGGGGTAGACGGAGCCAACTTATCAAAATAATGAAAGGTCACGTTCGCTCGGCTTAATAATAGAATTGAGTTTCCAATAGTGGCAGGTTGGTAACCCATCGCCTACAAGGAGAATCCCGAGTTTAAAAGCCTGTCCAATAGTCGCCTTATACGACATCCCTTAGTACAACAAAAATATATTCAGTAGAAAATAATCTTCATTATTATTGGAAGTCGAATACATGTACAAATGTGTTTATTCATCAGCTGTGCAAACTATTATGTATGCTTAACTATGTGGGCTGAATAGCGGAGGCACTGAATTTTATCACTATTAGAAAACATATAAATTTCTTTCATGTTTATACTAGCTGTGCCCGCGACTTCGGCCGAGTGGAATAGTTATTTTGGGCATCAATGGCCTCAAGGATGAATAATTTTCCCGTTTTATTCACATTTTCCATTATTTTTGTCGCTGAAGAGTTTGTTTGTTTGAACGCGCTAATCTCAGGAAAGACTGGTTCGAATTGAAAAATTATTTTTGCGTTGAATAGACCATTTATCGAGGAAGGCTTTAGGATATATAACATCACGCTGTAACCACAAATAGCAAAGAAATAATGGAAAATGTGAAAAAATTATCCATCCTTGGCTTCAATGATGCCCAAAATAACTATTCCACGCGGACGAAGTTGCGGCCACAGGTAGTATGTAATATCCGAATTAGTTTTCAATTGTGTATACCATATGAGGGTACAATGGGGCAGTTCCACCAAGGACAAGCCTTTATATTGGACAATACACAGACAGACATGGTCCGCGACTTCATTGTATTGATTACAAACGATGCGGAGTCAATATTGGACCGCATACTTTGACAAATCAATAGATTGATTGTTTTTTACATACGTTCATATAATCACGTCTATATCCCTTGCGAGGTGGACAGAGCCAACAGTCTTCAAAAGACTGAAAGGCCACGTTCAGCTGATTGATGGAATTGAGATTCAAATAGTGACAGGTTGTTAGTCCATCGCCTATAAGAAAAGTTAATTAGCCTATCCCTTAGTCGCCGTAAACGACATCCCTAAGAAATATATACCGAGTGGTTCTATTCTAAGGTAACTCAATCAAAATTGTAATTGCACAATCGTTTCTGTATTACTATCAATAGGTACCTACATATTATAAAGTCCAGGTATTTTCTCTGTCTGTATGTATGTATGCGAAAATCTCGGAAAGTTTTAGACGGATTTTGTTCGGCCTCTAATCTATATGTATATATACATATATATATATATCTATTTATGGAATATAGTCTGCCTGCATGCCTGCATCGTTGTTACTATTGACACTAAGTTGGTTATTATTATTTTCATTATGTCACAAAGTTATTATCAGTTTGCCGCATTGCAATGGCCGCTCAGTTTTATCTTGTCACGAATAATTCAGTTTTAAACAAATATATTCATTTATATTTTTCAATTTACCAACGCCCGCGTCTTTAAGTATGCCTATCGTCTATAAGTATGAAGTCTCTGCCTACTCTTCTGGGAAAGAGGCATGATTTTCTACATGTCTCTTAAACCACAAGAAACTTACATACATCGCTAGTACCAAGCGATATTTTTTTTTTAAAACACCTGTCTCACCCAATCCAGAATCCATGGTCAAAGGCATACCCCGGGCTCCTCTCCAGATACATAGGTGATGCAACCGGGACTAAAGAAAGGAGGAGAAAGAAGGTAGAATTTCATCGAAAATATTAAATTACATATCTACACCTTTGCATTTATAATATTTAGGACTCATTTATCTTTTTTTTTGTAAATAATTGAAGTAACTTTACCAGTAATTTATAACAACCAGGGTCAAAGTATTTAACATTATTATTCTAAAACTAGGTCACGGAGCCACTAAAAAAATAAATAAAATGCATCAAAACATATGAATATAACTGCCAACAATTAGTTAATTGGCGGGTTAAATCGTTAACAGTTAACATGACGTCTAACTGCAGAGTTAACTAACTCGCTAAAAAGCCGTGACAACAGTTTTTTTTATAACGGTTTTTGTGTGAGATTGTTTATCGGTTGTTGCCGGTATATCTAAGTTATTTTATAAACTTGGAGAAAAAATGGTATTATCTTACTAACTATAGCATAAAAAAATAATTTAAATGTTATCTATTATTTTCTTTGCTATCGCTTCGTGGCTTTAACTTTATTAAAATAATCTTTTTAATTATAATTATAGATAAAGACAGAAATAATACAGGTTTCGTAAAGTTTGAAATAATTTATTTTGTACGTGAAAGAAGTCAATAGTTACTATTTGCAAATACATTTTGATATCCATAAAAATAACACAATATAGTATTTTTTGTTTATGAGAATTATGCAAAAACAACTAATTAGTCTGAAGTAAAATTATTTTAATTTTAGTTCGTACACAGACACAATATTTTTTATGTCTAATACCAAAAAAGTTAACACAAAACAGTGCTTCAAAAAAATAATGAATTTAAATGTAATTATCTGTGAAAAAATTAAATTTAGATTTTTTTTTTACGTAAGTAAGAATAATAGCGGTGCTTATTATTAAAGTAATTAATTAGTTCCGATTCATTCCGAAGACTGCAATAAAACTAATAATAATGAAAGAAGTGTGAAAGACAATTTGAATGGTAACTTTATAGACCCATTTGGACAATAAAATTAATGAAACATCTGGTCTGTGTAAAATGGTTTCGTAATTGTATAAATGTGTGAAACGAAACGTAATGAGGTGAGATGTTGAATCTTCCGTAACACTAGTTTTTGACTGAGTTATAAATATTTTAACAATGTTTGTATTAGCAATTCTAATTTTGGTGTATTTATTTAGTATGATACGTGTGTACATATGCTGATATTTTTTTAGAATCGTTTGTCGTTTTATTTAGTTCCCTAAATACTATAAATATTAATACATTAACATACAATCCCGGACAAATAAACACATTTATAAGGGACAAATTACATAGATTGTTTTTAAAAATTTACGACTTTTCCAAAGTATAATTGTATCTACGTAAATTTCCACTAAATGTGCTGCTCATTTCATAGAATTCAATAATATTATTGCCTAAACTATTAATAAAAATGGCAAATTAATATGAATGTTACAAAATAATTCTTACGAATAACTGGTTATCATAGGCACAACTTACCACACCCACTGATATTATTACCAAATTAATATAAAACTAATAAGATTAATGACATAATTTTATATGCGGACGTAAATAAACTCATTCATTGGTTTTTATTTATTTATTTAAACTTCATTGCACAAAATACAAATGTATGTAAGTATAGCACAATTGGCGGACTTAATGCTAGAAGCATTATCTACCATACAACCATTGGGTCTAACAGAGAACTTCATGTGGGGTCAAACTAAATAAATATATATGGTTTTAACTCTTAACGGTACCGCAAAAGTCTCACACAAACTAAGGTATCCTATTACATTTTAATGATGTTAAGAAAACGATAGAGGTTTTAGAAACGTAGGCTGTATGGAACTAGCAAGTATATAATCCCTATTAGAAAATTTTATATAATAATAAAATCTATTGGAAATTACCATTTTGGAAAACTATTAATTTTCTTGTGAACAAACGGTATTTGTAGTTTTGTTGTACATACAGCCACGTCTATATCCCTCGCGGGATAGACAGAGCCAACAGTCTTGAAAAGGGCCACGTTCAGCTATACAGCTTTAAGATGGAATTGAGATTCAAATAGTGGTAGTAAATAGGTTACTAGACTATCGCCTATAACAGGATACATATTTTGATTGTATGAATTTTTTTATGGTACGTAAATATGAATAATAAACAAAAAACGTACACAAATCACGTCTTTATCCCTTACGGCGTAGACAGAGCCAATAGTCCCACGAGTTAAAGACCACGTTTAGTTAGATAGTAAAGATAATATAATTTGTTAGCCAAATTCTAAGTTTTTGATTGTTTGTTTGTAATATACATATCTACATACATACATATGATCACGTCTTTATCCCTTACGGGCTAGACAGAGCCAACAGCCTGTAACAGTTTGTAATATCTTTATACATATATATATACATATGGTCACCTCTATATTCCTTGCGGGGCAGACAGAGCCAACAGTCTTGAAAAGACTGAATGGCCACGTTCAGCTATTTGGCTTGATGATAGACTTGAGATTCAATAAGTGACAGGTTGCTACCCCATCGCCTTAAAAAGAATCCCAAGTTTGTAAGCCTATCCCTCAGTCGCCTTTTACGACATCCATGGGAAAGAGATGGAGTGGTCCTATTCTTTTTTGTATTGGTACCGGAAACCACACGGCACTTAACATCTTTATTTATTATTAATAGTTTTTGTTATTCTTTCTCCATAAAGTGGAACCTTCTAGTCCGCCAATTATCAATAACACTTCACACGTAGCTAAATAGTTAAAGTGAGGTCTAAAGACCAGCATTAATAAGTTGTCGCCGCTACTTCAGTTACGTGATTGAGGTCGAAGTAAGAGTTCACACGTTAAACTGGGCCAGTTAAAGTTATGCACGCGCTAACCGGCTTATAAAATGTATTATGTTATTAAGATTTTTTTATAAATACATACATATGGTCACGTCTATATCCCTTGCGGGGTAGACAGAGGAAACGGTCTTGAAAAGACTGAATGGCCACGCTCAGCTATTTGGTTAAATGATAGAATTGAGATTCAAATAGTGACAGGTTGTTAACCCATCGCCTACAAAAGAATCCCAAGTTTGTAAGCCTATCCCTTAGTCGCCTTGTACGACATCCATGGGAAAGAGATGAGTGTTCCTATTCTTTTTGGTATTCGTGCCGGGAACCACACGGCACACATAAATTATTTGCTGATTAAACTGCCTTGCAGTCTGGCAAAATAAAATATATCAGCTCTCTTAATGTACATAAAAAAGTCGGTAAGGGTATTAACGACAAGACTACATTAAGAGAGCTAATAATATGAATGAAGCATAAGTATGCAGGGATCGTGGTAAGCGGTTAGATGTAGTCTTCTTCATATTATATATTTATATTTAAAGTGAAATGTTATGGCTTTATCTATATCAATACTAATATTATAAAGCTGAAGAGTTTGTTCGTTTTGCATGCAATTGCAAAATTATTTTTTTTTGTTGAATATACTATTTATCGAGGAAGGCTTTAGTATAACATCACGCTGCAACTATGAAGAGCAAAGAAATAATGGAAAATGTGAAAAAAAAACGGGGTAAATTATTCATCCTTGAGGGCTTCAATGATGCCCAGAATAACTATTCCACGCGGACGAAGTCGCGGGGACAGCTAGTATGCAAATACAGAGTTACTTAAGGTTAGTTAAGGGCAAAAATATTTCCCTGATTACGTAATTTACCGAAAAACAAACAATGAAATCAACACGTACTGAGTTGGGACTGTACAAAAAGTTTTGTATAATTAAACAGCTATTGACGGCACGCCACGACATCACTTTGCTGATTATATATATATATACTACCTGTGCCCGCAACTTCGTCCGCGTGGAATAGTTATTTGGGCTTCATAGCAGCACTCAAAGATGAATAATTTTCTCCGTTTTTTTCACATTTTCCATTATTTCTTCGCTCCTTATAGTGGCAGCGTGATGTTAAATAGCCTAAAGCCTTCCTCCTAATATAATATTTAATATTTTCCTTTCATGTTAGGTATTTACGTAAAATATACTAGATACCTACACCAACACGCGCGAATTAAGCGCCACCGACAAAAGAATACAGGTTTTTCGCAAATCCCATGGAAACTTTAATTTTTTCCAGGGTGAAAAGATTCTTAATTATATAAACGCATATTTTAAGAAGATTGGTTTAGTAAATAACGCGTGAGAAACAAAGAACAAAGTAATAAACTCTCTTTCGCATTAATTAATATTAGTTATACTCGTACATACATACATACATAAAAATCACGCCTCTTTCCCGGAGGGGTAGGCAAAGACTACATCTTTTCATTTGCCACGATATCTGCATACTTCCTTCGCTTCATCCACAATCATAACTCTCTTCATGCAAGCTCGGCGGCTTCGGGTACTCTTGACCTGACCCTTTGCCAGGACGTCCTTAATTAGATAAATAATTAATATTAGTTGGGATGTGTAAAAATATACAAAGTATTCACAAGCCATTTTTACATCGAAAACAACCATAAAACCACATATTTTCCTCAACATAAGCATTATTTATTAATTGTATAGATATGTTAATTTATGACCGCGTATGTCCTATACTTAAGTATAGTACAATTGAGAACGAAAATAGCATAAATCAAAGACAAACATTACCACCGTTATTCAGTTGCAATACGGTTAATTTTACAATGGCAACGTGTGATTTAATCTGTGGTTCATATTATTGGATGTGTCAAGTAAAACGTGTCTTCTTCAAGGTCACACTGAACTGTAAACGATGGATTCTGATGGTAAGTGGAACATAAAATTCTTGGAGATTGTGTCTTATATTTGAGGCATTATTAATTATATTTGTTTTTTTTTTAATTAAACGAATTAATTAATTAAGTGTTGTTTTCGATATTTTCCGGTTAAGATTAGAACTCCATCCATGAATGTAGTAAAAGGCAACTAAAGGATAGCCTTATAAATTTGGGACAGCTAAACGTGGCCTGTCAGTGTTTTCAAAACTGTTGGCTCAATTATGGTCCAGCGAGTCGGAGGTCTCAAAAAAAACCAAAATTTAAAATACTAATTTATTAAAAGAATGAAATTACAAGTTATAATTACGACTAATTACAAGTAAGTGCATGGGTCGAAGTGTGAAGCCCAAGTGGCCGAGGCGTCCGGTCTCCGGGCGGGCGTCGAGGCTTGCACGTGCTGCTGCGTCGGCACTTTACTTCACTTGCGCAATTCATTGCATCGGTGCCGTGTGCAATGATGTGACAGGTCAGCGGTCTTCCTATAGGACAATCCCGTAACACCTCCACCCTTAGAAACGCAACTATTTTAGGTTCTTTAACGAAAATGTTGCGTTCGATATTCTGTTTGCAGGGCTTGGGATGCTGTATATAGTTGTGGATCTGGAAGTTTCTTCAGTCTTCGGGATATCGTCTGTGGTTCCAGGATTCTGTCTTCGGTTCATATATTTGCGGCTTAATATAACCGTAGCTGCGACTGCAGTGATGCTCAGCAATACATATAATGGTACTGTAGTGTGGTATAGGGATGCTGTATTCACTTCGTCCATTTCCATGGGTTTCTGGGATAAAACTCTATCTTGAATGTTCCGAAGCATCTTCAGGTCGATAGAATTAAGAGTTATCGCTGGCTGCGATGAGATGTGTAGGTCCGGGTTATCGGGGATGTTGAATATCTTGACGGGTTGTCCTTCGACGCGATCTTGAGAGTTGTAGATGGTGAAGTCATCTGTTTGAACTGAACACCGACGTGGAATAGTAATGAGATGGCTACGATGCAGAATTCGGTATTCATCTCGCTCACATGTAAATCGTACTTTGGTTGGCCGTGGAAGAGTTAGGATGTAATGTCTGTCATCCAACTTTTCTAGCGTCTCTCTTGTAAGATTGACGGTGATCTGCTGGCAGGAGTCGTCGATGGCCTGTCTGAAGATGAGTGTCTGGATACAGTCAGAATCCGATCTAATTTGCTGGTAAGTTGTTGGTTGACATAGGTATCGAGATTGTATCTTCGGGCATTCTGCCTCTATGTACATGTACTCTTTACCGTTGGTTGCTAGTAAAGGATGAGGGGGTATTAGGATTTGGTTATATTGGTTGGGTACTATAGGTAATTTATAAAGATCATAGGTTTCTGTTGAAAGTATTGGAAACTTGAAAACTATAACTATTTGTCTATTCATATAATATGAACCTGCCTGTATGATATTATAATAGTCTCTTAAATCTATATCTAATAATTGTTCGTTATTATATAATTCCTTAAGTTTTCTAATAATCTTACTTAAAATGTCGACTCTTAACATCGAGTGATGGACACTTGATGTACGAGTGAACGCCAATATATCTTCTATTCTGCGTAATTCGTTTGAGAGTTCATCTATATTATTGGTGACGATCGATAAGAACTGAGCTAACTTAGCGTATTTTATCAGATTGCTATTCTTATGGATCTCGTCGTCTAGAAGAATATTCAATGTATGGTTAAGTTTCTTTTGATTTTCTACTAGACTAACTAATACACTCGCATGATGAGCCATCCACTCCTTATTTAAGCTAACGTGGGTATTATAGTTACTAGCTAATTTCTTTTGATTGGTTTCAAGAGATTCAATGGCCTTATTATAGTTTATAGCGTCTGTATAATCTAAATTTCCTGTTATACTTTTTATCATAGACCCTAGACCATCTACGAGACCTCTTCGTAAACGATGGGGTTCTAGACTGTCCAGTTCGTATGTTGTTTTATTTAATTTGTTACTTAAGTAATCTACCTGGTGTTCAAATATTTGATAAGTATCATTAGGTAATCTAACTTTTAGTTCTACGATTTGGTGTTTAACAAGTTCAATATGTTTCTCAATGCTACTAAGCTCAATGTATTGTAGGAAGGAGTGGTCATGTGTTACTAGTCTAGTAGGTCCCAATTTGAAGGGCAAAAGTCCAGGTCCGTCTTCCAGGCTGTCAACTTGAACTTCTTGCGCTCGTGTCACGGTCAGAGTTAGAAGTAACCTGCAACAATTTTGCTGACTTGGGAATTCTTTTCAGTCTAACTTTTGCAATTGGGCCGCGCTTTTTAGAAGTATAGATATGGATCGGCAAATCCGCCAATACAGTATCTTGGGTATATCTTGGGGCTATCTTTTGCCTACTGGCTGAAGGGTTGGTTATAAAAACTTGTTGTTGGGGTTGGTATTCTATTTCCGGCTCGCGATTTTTATTTCGGTTCTCTATAATAGCCTCACGTTCAACGGTGGTAGAGTCATGTATTAGTTCGTACACTGTCTTCATTCGGTCTTTGTGTGTTTGTAGGTACTGTTGCATTAAGTGTCCAGTAACATCTATGTCTATGGGATCTCGGGGGTTAAAGTGGCCATTTATTAGATCATATGGTCTACACTTAGTAAAACTATGTACGGAACTATTGTAAGCTATGAGAGCATAAGGCATTAGATTAACAATGGGCTCTGTTTTTTGTTGGATACTAAGAATACGGAGATGTTCAAGAAGGGTAGAATGGAATCGTTCTATGTTGCCATTATCACTAGGTGTATGGGCCAAGGTCTTGTGGTGTGTTATTTTATGTAATCTTACGAACTCTGAAAACATTTGGTTATTAAACTCTGGTCCCTGGTCGGTGACTATTGTTAAGGGAAGTCCATGATGGGTACAGAATGTTAGGAGCCCTTGTAGGATGCTGAGTGCTGTACCATCCCTAAGGATGTATGCCTGTGCATATTTCGAGAAAACGTCAATGAAAGTTAGATATTTCTCGTTTTGGGCAGTGAAAAGATCCATATGGACTACTTCGAAGGGCTTAGACACAGGTGGGACAAGATTAAATTGTGGCTTAACGGGGTTTCTGTCATATTTAGCCTGCCCGCATATGGTACATTCTCCTATAAATTTTGCGATGTGTTCTTTCATCTTGGGCCAAAAGTAGCGATGAGAAAGGGACAAGAAACATTCATTTATACCACGATGGTTAGTTTTGCCATTGTGATAGTTGCTGATTATTTCTTGTTGCCTCAAGTACTGTTTGACATTCTCTATTTCACTTTTACAAAGTACAAGGTTCATAGCTGAATTTTTGAAATTATTTTGAATGATAGGTATGATTGAATACATCGCAAGTGGGGGGTTTAACAACATACCAGTCTTAACTTTAGGATTTACATATTCTTTGACTGTATTAATAACTTCTTGTTCTAAATTTGATTCCGAAATCTGTACTGAAACTCGGGTATGTGTATCAAATGGTTTAGTTACGACAGGTCGCTTTTTTACGTCACCTACGATAGTTATGACGAGCTGTCGGTGAAATTTATTAAGGGGTTCATCGGTAATGGGGACTTCTAATATCGGGTTCTCCTCACTGGTATGTACCGTGGCTGTTGTGGAACCCTGTAATGTCTGTGGTTTTTCTGATGGATTACCTATTATGGACTGTAGGTCGTCTAACAATTGGTCTAATTCTTCATTGTGAATTTCTACCCTAGACAGTGCGTCGGCGTTCGTATTGCTTTTGCCTTTTTTGTATATGACACTGAAATCGTACTCGCTTAATTTCAGTTTCCATCTTGTAAGCCGAGAATTGGGTTCACGCAGACTCATTAGCCACTGGAGTGGTTTATGATCTGTTAACACCTTAAATTTTCTACCAAACAAGTATGGCCTGAAATACTTGGTGGCCCAAACTATGGCTAATAGCTCTTTCTCTATTGTGCTATAGTTGGTCTCACTGGTATTAAGAGTACGAGACGCGTAGGATATAGGTTTGTCGGAACCTATGGGCCCTTGAGATAATATGGCTCCGATTGCGAAGTTACTTGCGTCTGTAGTCAGTATGAATTCTTTTTCAAAGTCAGGGTATTTAAGTATGGGGTCATTTGTTAGTAAGCTTTTACATGTCTCAAAACACTTAACGTAAGCCGGATTATCAATTGATATTCTCTGACCTTTCTTAAGACAGTGGGTCATTGGCTTGGTTATACGGGCAAAATCTGGTATGAATTTTCGGTAGTAACCGAGGAGGCCTAAAAATTGTTTGATTTCCTTACTGGTTTTGGGGATTGGATATTTAACTATTGCGGATATTTTATCGGGATTTGGCTTGATACCGTCACGAGTTATGACGTGACCTAAATAGGCAGTCTCAAGCTTGAGGAACTCTGACTTGTCCATTTGTACTTTGAAGTTAGATTCCCTGAGTCTCTGAAAAACCTTTTCAAGGTTAAGGATGTGCTCTTGGAGAGAAGTACTAAAGACTATTATGTCGTCCAAGTATACCAGGCATATTTCATTTTGAAGGCCTCTAAGGACATTGTCCATCACTCTTTGAAAGGTTGATGGCGCATTTTTTAATCCCATCGGCATCCGAAGGAATTCAAAGTGCCCGTGCTCTACATTGAAGGCTGTTTTAGGTATATCTTGTGGATTCATTTCGCATTGATAAAATCCGGACGCCAAATCAAGTGTAGTGAAGTATTGACACTTTCCTAGCTTGTCAAGTACGTCATTGATGTTCGGTATAGGGTACTTGTCGTCAATAGTCTTTTCGTTTAGTTTACGAAAATCGACAACTAAACGCCATTTTTGTTTGCCGGATGCATCTAATTTCTTGGGAACTACCCAGATGGGGGAGCTCCATGCAGACTCCGAGGGCCTTATTATTCCCTGATCTAACATTTTTTGAATTTGATCACGGACTTCTTGTCTGTGTATAAAGGGATACCTGTGGCTTTTAGTGTAGATCGGTACCTCATCCGTGGTTTTAATAGAATGTTTAACTTGGTTGGTGAATGTCAAGGCTTCACCATCAATATAAAATATATCTGAGTATTGTGAGCAAAGCTGTAGTAGGTTGGCTTTCTCTTCTGCGTTGAGGTGGTCTGTACGTAGACGCGACAGAACCTCTTGGGTTCGCTTAGACATGGGCTGCTGATCTATGCTAGCACTATCGACATTGAACAGTTCGGCATTCGCGGGTCTATCCAAAGATAATATAACATCGTGATCGGATGGGTTTTCAATTTCTATCACACCGCGATTGTTCTTAACTGAGGTTATACATTCATGAATTAGGCAGTTACACAATACTTGTTCCGGTATATAAGCATCACCGTCCCCTACATTGATAGGAAGTCTAAGTAACTTAGAAGATTTAGCTGGTATGATATCCTCGTAGAGGTTAACGTTGCGCGAGTTATACATTTTGATAGGGTTGGACGCGTTGCTAGTTACTATTATTAAGTCTTTAAGATCAAGTTTGGCTTCCCATTGGGTGAGCAAATCTAACCCTATTAATCCATCAAAGAACTCGTGAAAGTCATAAAGGAATAATGTAATGTCATTATCACAATTGAATTCTTGGAAACACGGTAAAGTTATAGAATGATCACTTTTAGAAGTACCGTGTATATTAGTTATTTGAAAGGGGTCATAATTCAATTGCACATGAGGGTAGTATTTCTTTGCTGCAATGGGACTAAGGAAAGATTGGTTTGCGCCAGTGTCCAATAGAAGTTTAAGAGGGGGATCAGTTATCTGCACATAGGGTAACTGTCGTTGTGTTTGCAGATTAACTTCTATTTTAACTTTTTTGTAAGGCTGGCTATCTGAAAATCCTCAGCTTGGCTAGACGATGGCTGGGGAAGGTTATCTGTCTGTCCATTATAAGTCACTTCCGATATACTCGGTCCTTGTCCAGTATACAGGTTTTCGTCAAAAACATTATAGTTAGTCCTGTCGTAGTCAATAGGTTCAACGTAGTTATAGTTATTATAGTCACTATAGTCTGGTTCGTAATACACGGGGTAGTAATTATAATCAGAATCATAAGCATAACACTCGTTCAGATTCACATCTCGAGATTTGAAATAATTTGTGGGAGGCGGATTGCCATGTTTGGTCCAGTCATGGCCACTAGGTGGTAAAACTCTTGGTGTAAAATGATTAACGCCGCTCATAGGGCGAGGACCGGCATTATTATTAAAATTTCGATTTGGTAATCTGAACATATTACTATTGGCATTATAATTTCGAGGTGGTGCTGCGAACATCTGTTGGGTGCGTGTAGGCATGCGAGGTGTAGTTTGATTGAGTTGGAATTGTGCATTAGGTTTAGGTTGATAATTATTAAAATTCTGACGAGGTGGAAATTGTGTCATAGGACCAAAGGTGAAAGGTTTAGGTATTTGAGGTAGTTGAGTTTGTGGCGATGGCGTTGGTGTCTGTACAGGTTTAGAGGCGGATGACCCTTGTAAGTTTTTAGGGAGTCCTTCATTACGTTGCTGTAAATACATAGTATTTAACTCCTCCTGAACAAACTCCAATGCTTTCTCCATGCTCTCTGGACGCATGCACCTTATACGAGATCCCAAAGGTTCTTTGAGTCCGCGAACAAAAGCCTGCATTGTCAATTTTTTATACAGGTCTCTCTTAGCAGTTACGGTCGTGGGGATGCTTTCGTGTAAGGTTACAAACGTCATTATAGTGCTAAACAATGTCTGACACCTATCGTAGAACTCTTGAGGAGAGCTATTACCTTGAACTTGCATAGCTAGATCGTTATACAAAGTGGTCTCATCTCTTTGGTCACTGAAATTATTAATAAGATGGTTTCTGATACCTAACCAATCGGATGGAATACCATTCGCATTTATAGTCAATGCGGCATTGCCCTTTATCTTGTTTAGTATGCCGTTAATCAAGAACAGATTGGTGAGGTGGTTATCCTCCGTCCAATAGGCTCCTACAATCTGATCGCATAATTGTATAAAGCGAGGCAGTGTATGAGGATTGCCATCAAAGTCAGGCGCCAATCGAAGGGCCTTAATTATAGTGTCAGGTTCAACATGCCCAGTGGACGGCTGTCCTAATGGTATTTGCTGCTGAGCCATTTCTACGCTATTACTATCTAAATCTAATGAATCTAAATCTCTATTACTATCAATAAAAGTGTCTCTAGCCTGCCTGGATGCAGAGCTATGAGGTAATTTACGAGGGTGAAAAATTTTTGAAGTTTACTACACTAGGAAATTAGGAAATAGGGAAAGCAACACCACGAATAAATTGTAGCGTACTTACAGTATCATGTCTCGATACCTGGTCCTTCTTGAGTGATATCGAAGATCGGATATCTCCTCCGCCCTCAGCTCGACGAGTAGAGATGAGTAGGTCAGCTCGACGAAGGTTCGAGAACCAGCTAGTCACGCGGGACTCGGGCTGAATTCCAGCGGAAATCTTGATCGCGATCGCGCACGCCTAGCTCGAGCCTACTACCAAGACTGCGCCAATTATGGTCCAGCGAGTCGGAGGTCTCAAAAAAAACCAAAATTTAAAATACTAATTTATTAAAAGAATGAAATTACAAGTTATAATTACGACTAATTACAAGTAAGTGCATGGGTCGAAGTGTGAAGCCCAAGTGGCCGAGGCGTCCGGTCTCCGGGCGGGCGTCGAGGCTTGCACGTGCTGCTGCGTCGGCACTTTACTTCACTTGCGCAATTCATTGCATCGGTGCCGTGTGCAATGATGTGACAGGTCAGCGGTCTTCCTATAGGACAATCCCGTAACAAGTGTATCCCGCAAGGGATATTGACGTGATTATATGTTTATGTATTCAAAGTTTTTATACCGCAAGTTATCATTTGAAACTTGGGTCAAAAGGACGGTCAGACGGTCACCTTTTATGCAAAACAAACTAATTAATTCCTTAAGATTTGAGCAAAATACCTGTGTAATTTACTGATTTTGTAAATTTAAAAATAGAAAATGCGCCGTTGGTGCAATTCGTAAATAAGAATAAGACCACGCCATCTCTTTGGCGTGGATGTTGTAAAAGG
This sequence comes from Amyelois transitella, assembly GCF_032362555.1. NCBI lineage: Eukaryota > Metazoa > Arthropoda > Insecta > Lepidoptera > Pyralidae > Amyelois > Amyelois transitella. The sequence continues at coordinate 792,602 of NC_083506.1, read as the reverse complement.
CGACTAAGGGATAGACTAATAAACTTGGGATTCTTCTCAATTCCATAATAAAAAACATACAGCTGAACGTGGCCTGTCAGCGTTTTTAAGACTGTTGGCTCTGTTTACCCCGCAAAGGATATACTTAGTTACTAGTCCACAAGAGGAATCCCAATTATATGAGTCTATCCCTTAGTCGCCTTTAACGACATCCATGGGAAAGATATAGAGTGATTATATTATATTGTGCCAAAAACCACACGGAAAAAAACAATAACAAAAACAAAACTGAGGAAACAATAACAAAAGTTATAGTTGCTGAGTGTTAAACCTTCATGGTTTCAATATCAATAACGAACACCCTGGCCATTGTATATTGTGTCAAGTAGATTAAAAATAAGAACTACTTTTTATTCTCTTCTGTCATCTGCTCTGTCATGTCTTATGTGTATCTAAGATTTTATCTAAATAAAATAAACTAACGTACTCACTGCACTCTCTGCTTTCACTTATTCTAATACTGAGGTTACTAAGAGTACCAACACAGTTATAAGACAGATTTAATCCAACATTATAACATAATTTTTTTATAATTATACTTACTAGCTGTCACGTCAAACGTTGTTTTGTCATATAAATAATTTTTAAGTAATTTTTAGTTAAAAAAAAACAACTGACAAACAACCCTTACCATTAAGGGGTAGGAAAAATAAATGTTGGCCGATTCTCAGACCTACTCAATATGCTCACAAAATTTCATGAGAATCGGTCAAGCCGTTTCGGAAGAGTACGAGAACGAACATTGTGACAAGAAAAATTTTATGTACAAGATTAGAAAGTAATTATTAATAATTAAATTATTAAACTCATGATTGCAACGTCTTCTGAATAATGCATTACTTAATAATATTATTGTTCTTTGTACATATTTAATTTAACTCTCACTTTATAAATATAAATGCAGGCTTTTATTTAAATAACTACGGAAATCTTGCAAGCACATCCGGGCGGCGCAGCCAAGCGAGAAATATATGAATGTTTAGTTTATTGCATTGAAGAAAATTATGTGTTTATAGGTAAGAAAAATGAATAGGCCATTGTTATTAATTAATGAGAATCATATTCAGATTAATGATTATGATTAATCTGAATTGTTAATTAAGTGTTAATGAAATATACGTGTTAATTAAAATTTAGGTAGGCATAAGTATGTTAATAGTATAGACATATATTTATTTTTTGATTACCTATGTAATCAAAACATGGGGAAAATTAAATGTTTTGACATTTCGATATTTTTTTATTTATTTGATTCGCAAACTGGTTGATACAATGATATCATGACAAGCAAAATTATACTTTTTTTAATTTTAACAACCTTCTATTATCGAACACAGCATGCGTATTGCGTATGCGTGTATATGCGTATTTTTAAACGAATATCTACTATTCATTAAAAAAATATATAATATAAAATGTAAAACAACTGGGCATTATCAAGAAGTCTTTGGATATTTTTTACTCAACTCCGGCATAATTTGAAAGATCCAAATATTCTTATTAATCTGGTAAACACAACACTTAAAATCTTAATTTTATCATTAAACAACTAACATCGTGCAATAAAAAATAAACGAAGTGTTAAAGAACTATAATAATTAAAAAATTAACTCACCTATTAAAAAAGTGGCACTTTACACGACACGTATAGGTAAAATAAGATAAAAAAAAAACAAGTTAGGTATCAACGTAACGTTTTGGCTGCGCACGCGCGTGTGTATGATGCGTTAGCGCAGACTTCGCGACGCGCATCGCGGCAGCGCCCCCACCATATAGTATGAGAGACAGCGCTCATTTTCCATGTATAAATGACAAATCATTTAATTTGTTTTTATTGATTGATTTTGATATCGACACCAATTTAAGTACTGTTTCTATAATCTACATTTATTTAACTCTTGTAGTTTGTTATTTATAGACTATCGGAACGTTGTCTGATATTGATTTCAGTTTTTTTAGATAGTTTACTTATTAAAACTTTAAAACACGTTGAAGTTATTTAACATACGTGAAATCAAAAAAGTTTTAACATTCATACCACACAAAAATAATTTTGAAAGTATTTATCGATATTGCAACGGTTTTATAAAGAAAACTAGATGTTACAAAATGTAGCACCGTCTCCCGTACTAAGAAAACAGTGGTAATGTTTTTTTCATATAGGAAACCCGATTCTACCGGCTTTGCTCGAGTTACCTACTTTTTCCTGTATATTTTACAAGGTGTCGTATTTACTTATATCTCATGTAACCAAACCAAACACGTGGTTCATTGATGTTGTATCAAATGGTATTGAATCATTAATTTTTATGTTGAGGATTCTAGTTTAAATTGTGGACAGAGCCGTGGAGTTATGTGTATGTAGCAGATGAAATTATTGCAAATCCATTTTTTTGTATCCTAAATCTCTGCCTATCCTTTTGAGTAACAGTTGTGATGGTACGTGTGTATTAAGTATAACATACATAAAAATATAATCACGTCTTTATTCCATGCGGGGTAGATAGAGCCGACTGACTTGAAATACTGATAGGCCAGGTTCAGCTGTTTGGCTTAATGATAGAATTGTTAATCAAATAGTGACAGGTAACTAGCCCATTGCCTAAAAAAACAATCCCAATATTATAAGCATATCCCTTAGTCGCCTTTTACAACATCCAAAGGGAAAGAGACGGACCGACCCTTTCTTTTTTCTATTGGTGCCGGGAACCACACGGCACATGTACAAATATAATTTTGCAAGTAACAGTCAAGTAGCGTCACAGATTGTCAAATTGTTTTAATGGCATAACTAATTTCATAGATCACTTAGTATTCTGCCTGCGATGAGTATAGTGCCTTGTTTCACATGACACGACCTCGGCGCTCGCCAAACCACTTGTACAGAGGGCCACAGAGATGGGTATACCACATCAAATACGTCTACAATACGCAAGTAACCTTTACCGCAGTTGTAGCCCTAAGTACTGGTCTGATGTTGTAAAAATTTATACATCGTCTAATATAAGATCGGTAGAGAATGCCAAACGGCATTAAGTACGACTTTTGTATATTTTTTTTTTTGTGCAATAATGTTTTAAATAAATAAATAAATATAAATATCCGGTCTTGGAATTAAGATTCACTTTTATGATATCCATGTGTAAGTACTATCCTTGGTGCCGCGTCATCATAAGACCCAAAATTAATTATCCCTTGCGGGGTATAGTATATTTAATCGAGAATAAATTTTCAAAATGTTCAATTCCGTTTGAGAAACACTGTCACGTCGTGACAAAATTTGCGTTTACATTATCTGTACACGAAAATATGTACACTATACTGAGCTCATGATTCAAAATAGATTCGGAGACGGTCACATGTTAGCGAGCACCTGTTTGTGTGTTTGTAACAGAACCTCTTTCTCTGAAATTAATATCAAACATATGTTGCTATATGGGGTAAAGGTAAAGGGTCTGGTCAAAAGTACCCGAAACGAAGCGAAGGAAGTATGCAGAGATCGTGGCAAGTGGAAAGAGGTAGTCTCTGCCTACCCCTCCGGGAAAGAGGCGTGATTTTATGTATGTATGTATGTTGCTATATGGGTGACTGAGGTCCTTCAGACGAGGGGGATAAATCAGACTCGCTAGTGGCAGATTAAGAATCGAATAATTTATTTATTACGTTCAGCTATTTGGCTTAATGATAGAATTGAGATGCAAATAGTGACAGCTTGCTAGCCCATCGCCTAAAAAAGGATCCCAAGTTTGTAAGCCTATCCCTTAGTCGCCTTTTACGACATCCATTGGAAAGAGATGGAGTGGTCCTATTCTTTTTTGTATTGGTGCCGGGAACCACACGGCACATTCGCATCACATCACACATCACATCTCGCTAAACATTTTACTGACCATACCTTAGGTCCTTACGCTCGTAAATAAATGGCTTTAAAATTTTTTGTGGCAATATTTTTAAAACACAAGTTTTATTAGTTAAATTTAATATTTTTTTTTGCGGTTCTCTTAAGCAAAAGGTGAAAAAAGGAATTAATTTAAAAAATCAAAGAAGAAATAAAAGTCATCGTTTTGTTGCGAAGCGCTAACGTGACCTTAATTTATATGCATTATTTAACTAATTTTTTATGCAGGCTTCTGCTAACCAGCAGATATTATGTTAAATGATAACCATCGTTAAACATAACATTACGTATTTATAGCCAGATTACCAAGGTATAGCATAAAATGATAATTACTCAGGAAAATAAGACTAACAAGGAGTAGTAAATTGAAAATATAATCATGACATTTTAATAATGTAAACTTAACTGCAAAGTTTAATTTAATTTATGCTAGAATCGTTTAATTATATACATAATTATAATTTTATCTTTTGTATTATGTAAACAAATCGAATCAGAAATAATATATATTTGTTTAAATATCGCGGCAGAATAATGATTTTAAAACTTATTAATTTCTATTTACAACAGGATTAATAAAATAAACGACTCAAGAAATAAGACTACAAATAATTTTGATACTTGATAAACTGCCAGAAATTTTTCTATTATGAAACATTTATTAGCGGACAAAAGAACTAGCCTATAATGTAATTTATTACCAAAGGTAAGCAGTTTTAATCTTTATAAATTAATCTGAGATTGCCTAATGGATTTTGTTAGCGTCACGCCTTTCGTCTAATTGTGGTCATATTATCATGAATAATAATGCCAGATGAATGGTTTGATAGAAGAAACAATTTATAGATATATCTTTGGAAGGCAGTATCCCTGGCTACGGAAAAAATATTTCTACTAAACTAATCGTAAGTGTAGGAAGACATTTTGGGCATTCTTTCCTGTTGTAATTTTCAGGAATTATGTTGTTCTTGAAGGGTTTTTCTGTCTCTGTGACAAAATTAAGTAGAAATCTGTTTTTATTCTTAAGTTTCAAAATAAAAAAATACTGGCATGTTTATAAAACTACCATACGATTTTAAGATGACATTTAAAGAAAACAAAAATAAATCAAGTTCCCGAGGTCATTTACGATTTTATCATTATATATAAGCATACAAAACTCAAAACGCTTCCAAAATCGATACCGATCTTTTAAATCCAAAATCAGAAAACAACGCGGAAGTTTTAACTTCATTGTTCCGCTTGGGCGTGGGAACTGCACATGCAGAGTAAATTAAGGCGCCATCTTAGTGACATAATTGAACAAAATGATAAATAGTTTTTTTCTCACCTTGTGTGATGAATAACTAACATTGAGAAGACGAATGACTCGCGATGTGTGGTTGCGATCTAATTGTTTTTAAGGTCTTAAGTAGTGATACAATGATATGTTATGTAGTTTGCATTTGTTGAAAAAATTGTTCACCTTCATTTTGGTAGGATGTATGTTATATGTGTAATTTTAGTTTCATTAACTTTTTGTGTATGACAAAGAGATAATTATTATTATTTGCTTATATATCACGTTTTTATCCCTTTCCAGGTAGAACAGAGCGAATAGTTTACCCTAAATACTTTAGTTTTTAAATAAATAATGAGTTAATAAAAATAATTTAAACCTGAAATGAAAGCTGAAGCATCAAGTCTGTTTAAGCAGTGTGTAATCAAAAATGTGTTTTTGTGTTATTTTCAATTTGTTTGGTTTGTTTTATTTTAGTTATATATATTTTTGTTTTGATACCATAGTTTCTGCACCTATCCATTCTATTGTAGTACTATTGTAATTTTGTGTATACACATAAAAGATCAAACTGTATTGCAATTGAAATAACGCTGGGCAGGTATGGTCACGAAACCCGGAAGAGTATCTTATTGAAACGACGAAATTATTAATTTTTTTATATCGTAAAAAAACATTTTTGTGTTGATATTTCGAAATAGTCTTGACATTTGTGACGGGGTCACGATGCCTGTTACACTACTACATCTTTTATTACAGTATATTACCTTCCAACATAAACGAATGTGCAAAACAAATGTGCTAATAAAGTTAATAAGAAAGATAGGAATACCACAAATTAAAAATTCTGATCATAAAAAAGAAAAAGTAGAGGTACCAAAATTTACCAACAAATAAAAATTAAAAAAAAAACAAAATGGCAGACGTTCAACTTAACGACTAAAGAGATGACCTTTATTGATCCTATTATACGTTTAGGTTATTATTATAAAAATCAGGCGACAGTCGCTCTGTGTTAAAACATACATACATACATACATATAATCACGTCTATATCCCTTGCGGGGTAGGCAGAGCCAACAGTCTTGTAAACACTGATAGGCCACGTTCAGCTATTTGGCTTTAAGATAGAATTGAGATTCAAATAGTGACAGGTTGCTAGTCTATCGCCTAAAGAAGAATCCCAAGTATGTAAGCATATCCCTTAGTCGCCTTTTACGACATCCATGGGAAAGAGATGGAGTGGTCCGATTCTTTTTTGTATTGGTGCCGGGAACCAAACGGTAACGGTCTGTGTTAAAACCAGTAAATATCATCAAATTAAGGCTAAGATGCTGAAGACCCCGGGCTCTAAAGCAATACCGCTAAGGAACAGAACAGGATCGTACATACCTAATATTGAAGGCGTTGAAGCACTCCATAAAATGTAAAACTTGGATGTGGAAATAAACTGAGAATGATGAAATATGCCGTGTGGTTCCCGGCACCAGTACAAAAAAGAATATTACCACTCCATCTCTTTCCCATGGATGTCGTAAAAGGCGACTAAGAGATAGTGAAGAAAGAAGAAAGTGTTTCAATCTGTGATGCGCACTTACATATGTATATTCATTTTTATTACTGGTCAATTAAGACATATTCTGATTGCATAATATAACTAATGTTATTGACCACATGATAACTTTAAAAGCAAACAAGAGACCGCCCAGGATTCCAACAGCGTAATACAAAAACTCCTTTTAACTTTCGTACCCGTAGAAGTTCTCTCTTAAAACCTACTTACATAAAAAACCTACGGCAAAATCAAGTAGCATTCCCATAATTTATTTATACTAAGTCCAATAATCTTTTTAAACAAATATTAATTATCATAGATGCAAAGTATTGATAGCATAGTAAGTATGTTTTTTATACATTATTTATTATCACCTACACAAAAGTTTGCGGCTTAACCCAATGGTAGACTGTTAGAAAATGCTATTAGCATTAAATCCGCCTTTTGAACTTTACAAATTGTAATTGTTACAATAAAGAATAAATAAATAGGTATCACTTCAGCAATTATCTTATCTGCCGTCAATTGGTCAGGCTCTGGTAACCACTTGCCATCACGTGGATCATGTGCTTATGCGCATGATTTGCCGTTTGATAAATTGGTATTCAAACATTGCACTTATAACGGGCTATTGGATGTTAATGGCCTTGCTATTACTGTCAAAGAATATTTGGATAGCCTTGATTCTATGATTTTAAAAGCAACGGAATAAATTTACATAAAGATAGTCTAGATTTTAGTTTGTATATAATAAATTAATGGTGATTGAAATTTATGTATTTATCACAAAATGGTAGTTAGTTAAAACAGCTTGATGTTAAGATTTAAAATAGCAACGATACGCTTACGGTGAGGGAAAACATCGTGAGGAAACCTGCACGTTCAGACAACTGGATCCATAGGGGTTAAGTTCCCCTGAAAAGGTTGTAGAGGTCAGATGGCAGTCGCTTTGTGTAAAAACCTGACTCACCCAATCCAGGATCCATGGTCAATAGCTTACCTCGGGGTAATCTCCAGAGTGTTGGGGATGCAACCGGGACTAAAGGCAGAGACTAAAGAAGAAGAGTGTACTTACATTAGGGTTGGGTTCGACCCTGGCTGGCAATGCCCTGGCCAACTCAGGAGATGCGGACCGCTCCCGCTCCCTCATTTCTGAAGCCAGGCCTGCGCGCGCCGCCCTCGCCGCCACTTCAAGGCAGCCACTTGATTTACTCCTAAAATAAACGTGTTGATCAGAAATGAACCAACATGTAGGAAGAAAATAGCGTGAGACACATGATTCTCTTCTCGTGAAGATTGTAAATCAATGAAAGTAAAGCGGCTTATAAACTTGGTATTCCTCCTTTAGATGATGGGTAAAGCAACCTGTGTCTGTCTGAATTATTATTTTATCTATCTAGCAAATCGTGGTCTTTGACTATTGACCTGTTTTTTAACATATAATACCTTTATGGAATGTTGCAAACGATGGAATATATAGAAAAGTATACCACATCGATTCCTCGCTACTAATTACTTTGTTATATGGTCTAGCTTATAATGTGATTAGATTACGTTGAAGAGTCAATATTATTACGTCTAAGAACTATAAAAAATATAAGAATTCTTCACAGTCGACCTTACATGACTTAGATACCTTCCCTGCCTTGCTTGATAAAGAAATAATGACAATTCAAACTTACCTGACAGGTCTGTCAAGCGGACTCAGTATTGACAATGGCTGATCAGGCGCCGAGGGGGCTGGGGGAAGGTACATCACGTGACCTCCCCACGACAGGTACGAGTTACTGGGTCGCCATGATGATGACTCCTCCTCCTGTTCACATTGATAAAAAGAAGTCAATGAGGTGCCAGTAATTCTAATCCACCACCAACAATTTGAAAGAAAAATATTTGAAACGGTGTCTGGACAATTTTTCTTGAATACTCCGTAACATAGTTTTTGACGAAGTTAACACCATGAATGCATGGAAAGACCCTAACCGTTTGAAGGAAAAGAACCATTTACATAATAATATATTTAACATTCACGTAGATCAAGTAGCAAATCAATTTTCTGCATCAAGAAAAAAATATAAACAAAAATAATAAAACAAATTTATAAAAATAAAAATTGCCTTTTCAGATGGTGGAGTCGACTCTTCTTTGATATCATCTTCAGTCGACCCTTTCGCCCTCACCGGAGGTTGAAACAGCAGTGGATTGCTCAAGGAATTCGGCGCAGACTTCGTCAGGAACCAATTCTGTTCTGGCTCTTGCAACATCGGTTCGTGCTCTAAATCGAACCTTCTGGAACCCAACGCGGCTCCCAAGGCACCTGATACTGACTTCCTAAGCTTCTGCAGGCTATTGAACCCCTGCTGCAGTTGCTTGCCCTGGAAACATTCGTAGAAGCACGACATCCCTTTAAACTATGTGGGCTTCGGTGTGCTCTATTGATTTAACGAGCTGATGAGGAATAAAGGTTGGACAAAACACTTTATCATGTATGCAATATTGCATTATTTTATGTTTGAAAGATGAAGAAGATTGTGAACGCTTTAGGAAAAAGTGGAATGAAGTAAGCAAGAGTTTTAGAGATTTGAGTAACGGTCATAGACATCACAAAGTAAAAACATAATGGATTGGAGTGGTTGTGTGGTAAAAAGGATAAAAAGTGGTACAATAAAAATAAAAACTTCCTCAAAGAAACAAGGAAAGTAAGAAATAGGACTGAATAACAGAAATTCAAGAACAATGTTCAAAATTACATAAAGAAACTGTGGTAAGATGAAAGATATAAAGATTTTTACGAAACCCTTATGAAAAATACATGAAACTCCGAGAAAAAAACCAATGCATTAGGTCTGAAAGCAGCATGCTTGAAAGATTAAGAGTTCAGTGCACACAATGTGCATCTACATTAAGTGCAATAAAAGCTTAGTGCAAATATAGTGCGAGACAATAAACAAACCATTGAAGCCTTTACTCCTCCTCAGCTTTAAACGGGAGATTAGGCGAGTGGTTAGTTATGTTAGTCACTTTACCATCTAAATTTTCATCTACACTTTGATGTTCTTCCGAATCGTGTTTATTTATTCGACCGACCGCTCCCCTAACGTCCCATTTGTCTGCGGCAATACTCACCCTGTCCGAGTCTCTTGGTAGGGATAGACTGAAAGGTTGTGCTCCAGGGTTGTATGTCACAGCGCCCCCTGGCAGTAGAAGGCCCCGCGCGCCACCAGCTCCGTCGGAGCTGCTGTCTCCGAGATCTTGCTGGGGCGTCCAAGCGGCCGGAGGAGACTCCTGGGGCTGCCAAGCATGGGGATTACTTCTTTGGTAGTTTTTTAATTTTCAGTTTTATTAGTTCGTTGTTTTGATTGTGTATTTTAGTTTTGCCAATAAAATGTCGGGAACCTTATTCATACGTTATTACCAACTATCTGCTTTAAGATTTTGACCCATTCAGCAGTTTAGTTTAAGCCCTTTTCTTCATTTGACATTACGTTTACTTAAAAGTAATAGTTACGAGAATGTTATTGTCTGGGAAACTTTAAGCTTTAGTTTTTTTTCGTTTCGATCAAGAATAAAAGTAATTTGAATTTAATGAAAGAATAATGTAAATTAATTCTTACATTATTCTTTCATTAAATTCAATTAAACTCTAAGGTAAAAATAATTATAGGCTAGCAACCTGTCACAATTTGAATCTCAATTCTATCATTAAACCAAACAGTTGAAAGTAGCCTATCAGTCTTTCCGAGACTGATGGCTCTGTCTACCCCGCAAGGGATATAGACGTGATTATATGTATGTATGTATGTTAATACTCACATGTCTAGGGGAGTCCACCCTATGGTCGCTATGAGCATGGTCCCCGGAGATCCCAGAGTCGCCGGATTTGTCTGCGGATTGTTCCGACCTTGGAGACGATTCTGGTGATATCTCAGCTGCCATCTTTGTTTCTACTGCCAGGGGCTGGGTTTCTGAAAGAGTTGATTCGTTAATATGATGATTATCTTAGTTATCAATGATTATTGGAAAGCTAACAACCAGAACTACAACAAGCATCGGTAGTGGATATAATAAGATTTAAGTGATGTGACGTCAATAAGTGATACCTTGTTTCCAATTTAGAAAATAAATCTATTCTATTTTAACAATTGTCTATTACAGGGTGTTACGAAAAAGGGGTATCAATCCTCCAGGATCGAAACAGCACACGAAATCGATCAATTTTTCAAAAGAAGCATAGGTTGAAAACCGTAAAAGATACATACATAAAATCACGCCTCTTTCCCGGAGGGAAAGGCAGAGACTACCTCTTTCTACTTGCCACGATCTCTGCATACTTCCTTCGCTTCATCCACATTCATAACTCTCTTCATGCAAGCTCGGCGGTTTCGGGTACTTTTGACATTTTTTTAAAAGTGTCCATCACTTGAACAATTTACAAAGTTGGAAGACGGACCCCGGGTCCCGGAACACTTCCGTGAAGTGTGCAACCAGGGACATGCAGAGATGAGAGAGAGTAATACCTGCAGCTAAATGAGCATCCAGACTGGCCAGCTGCCTCCAAGCAGCTGCTGGGGAGAACCTTGGCACAGCTGGCTGTTTCTTGGGTAGAGTCGGTCTTAACCGCAGCGCAATGCCCAAGGAACCTTCAGACTCGCCTTCAGACCCATTTGATGATAACGCTGATTCCGATGATACTAGAAAAAGAAATTTAAATTTTAACATAACATAAAAAAAATCATATAATAACGTGTGTATCTCTTGAGCGAAAGACACAGCTTGCAGTCCTGGAAAGACTGAAAGGCCATGTTCAGCTATATGGCTTAATGATGGAATTGAGATTTAAGTATTGACAGGTTGCTAAGCCCATCGCCTACATGAAGAATGCCAAGTTTATAACTCTTAGTCGCTTTTTACGACATCCATAGAAAAGATATGGAAGAATTTTAATAGAATTTAAGAAAAGTACAAGCACAAAAGTCGGACATTGCATGAATTGAAAAAATTTCCTGATTTTCTTTAGGAATACTAGTTTGATGTTCGTGATACAAAAGCATACTCAATCTTTAGGATTAAATATCTAGCTATCTAAAATATATCTCCAGTGATAAGAAAATTAATAAGCAAAACTTTGTCATCATGAATAAATTTAATATGAATGATTTCCAATTAAGTATATCATGTCTTACTTACAATTTAAAAGATTCATGCACATTCTATGTCAAATTGTTTGAGAAAGGTATCTTTAAATTTCCCTTTCCACCAGACTCTGTATGTTTGCGCCTATTAGTTTTCTGTGCGCAGTTTCAAAAGAGAAAAAAAATTCTCGCCTTTTTTTTTGAACGCTCACTGAATACACACATTTTAACCGTGTCTCAGTAACTCTCTCTTGTAACTCAGGATTGGTCCTCTCCACTATCTCTCTCTCTCTCATCTCTGAGTGTTCCACCCAGCACACAAGTGTTTCGGGGCACGGTGTCCACCTTCCGACTTCTCTCATTGATTCGACTCTTGTCTTCATTACTATCTATACTTATATAATAAAGCTGAAGTGTTTGTTTGTTTGAACGCGCTAATCTCAGAAACTACTGGTTCAAATTGAATAATTTTGCGTTGGATAGAACATTTATCGAAGAAGGCTTTAGGTTATATAACATCACGTTTCAACAATAAGGAGCAAAGAAATAATGGAATATGTGAAAAAAACGGGGAAAATTATTCACCCTTCAATGATGCCCAAAATTACTATTCCACGCGGACAAAGGCGCGGGCACAGCTAGTCAAATGTAAAATTAAATGAATATACTAACTACGCAACACAGCGGGCGATCAAATTAGTGAAATTAAACAACAGTTTGAAAACCGCATCTGATGCATCACTGCGCATTTAGGTTTGAGATGTTATCAGACAGTGAGAGCTCGTTTTATTGCAAAATTCCACGGGAGTGTTATTTAATTACGCACTCTAATGGATATGCCTACGCAATTTACATGTTAGTAAATAAATTGTATTTGTCTCTTTTTGACTTCAACTGAGTTTAGCCAAATGTTTCATTACATTGCTCATTTATGTGTACTACGAGTAAGAAGACTAAATATTTTAATTAGTTAAACAGAAATGAGTGAGATTTAGTATTTCGACTAAAAGAATCACTGATTGTGACAATCGTGAACCGTATTTGGGAAGAATTTAAAAAAAAATTACAACGAAATTTGATAGACCAACATCAATAAAGAATTATAAAATTGTCTAAAACACACTTACAATTTTTAACCTTGCAGTTCTCTTTCAGCTGAGCGTTGAATTTTTCAAATTCATCATCTTCGTCGTGGTAGCCCAACAGTTTCTTTTCAATGAGATGGAAGTTACTGATTTCCTCGATGATGGGGCTCCCGAGTCCTGGGAAGTCCTTCAGATGATCCCGAGGCTCCGCCTGCTTGCTCTCGATCATGCCGAAGTAAAATTGCTTCGATGGCGCAGCCGTCTTCCTGAAAAATATGAAATTTCAATAGTATTAATCGTGTAACAACCTTTGACTGAGGCTTAATAAACTCACGTTTGAAGTTTTAGGATACCTGGTTTCACTACTTGTGTGTAAAGGAATGATACAATGATAGAAATTTAATGTCAGCTAAAAAAATAATTATTTTTGAAATAAAATTATGTACAAAAGTGATTTACTTCTCTGGTAGAGCTTCCGTTGGCCTTGTAGTTGGTGGATCTTTGACCCTTGTAGGTGAGTGTTCAGGCGTCGATTCTTTCCCTGATGCTTGCCCTCGATCAGGTATTGCCCTGTTATTTTCTTTGCTGTTAAACTTATATCTACTGACTGCTACATTATTATTTTTAGCATTAGTTTGTTGAATGGTCGGTTTTGATTTGGTTTCATTCAGTCGACTCAAAGGTCTTCTGCTTAACGCTGTCTTATCAGGCTTGTTATTAACATTTGTTTTAAGACTAGACTCTCTGCTCTGGATTACTGATTTCGTTGGGTGTGGTTTGTGTACGCTCGTTTTATCGTTTTGACTAGTTTTGTTTTCACTTACATTATTAACTTTACTTCCTACTTCTTTTCTTATCCTACTTGTAGCCTTTTTAAGTTCTGCCTGAAATTCGTCTTTTTCGTCACTACTCTTAGCCAATAGTGATGGAAGAGATTTTCTCAAAGGCTTATTACTCTCCGTTGTAGGAGTAAGTCGGCTTACTTTTAGCTGATCTCCTAAAGATTTCATTCTGCTCTCGTGTGTGGTTCTTGGAGATTCACTTTCTTTTTCACTCGGAAGCAAAGAGTCAAAAGTCTTTTCTCTCCTCAATTGTGGCACTTCATTATCTTCCTTCTTGAATCTTTCAGAATATCTGAAATTTCTATTTAATAGTGGCGTTTTCCACGCTTCGCTTTGTTCGTTTGATTTTGACATTTTCGCTCGACATCCACTAACTCTGTCTATCCTTGTCTTTTTAAGTTCCTGTTTTGTATGAAGTAATCGCTCTTCTCTTTTTAAAGATTTTGTGGTTTGTATCATATCACTAGTATCAGGGTATTTGAGATGTTGTTCCTTATCTTTACAAGGTGACCTGTATCTCCTTTCGAACGCTTGATTATCATTTAAATCAAGTGATTTGTATTCTACGGCCCCACTTCTATAAGCTGATAGTTTGGGATCAAAGTGTCCGTTCATCTTTTTGGTTTCGTTTCTCGTCTTGAAGAGACGTAACTTTCTTTGCGGTTCTCTCGCGTTTCCTTCACTGGAATCTGGCGAAGAACCTTCGTAGTTCTGAAATCAAAAACACACCTTTATATTGCGTTCTTTTACGTAACTTTCTCTGATAAGCCTGGGTCTTGGATCTATATAAGTGGATATTTAAAAATATAGTATCGTTGAGTTATTATCTCGTAACACAAGTCTCGAACTGACTCCAAGGCTACCTCAATCTGTGTAGTTTGTCCATATGTTATACATTGACTTAAGTGTTTATGTTACACGAAAAACCTTAATTTATAAAAGTTTAAGAGATATATGTTACATTATCAACGAAGTCCACACAATGTCTTACCTCATGTGTTGGAGGAGGAGGCGCCCGATATTTTTTACGGAAATGTTTGTTACATTTCGGTTTCTGAGGCTCTTCTTCCAGCCTTAGATCTGGTTCAGACCCGAACCTCTTGTTTAAACTTGAACCTGAAAAAACAGACGTATTTTTAGAATTTTAATGTTTATTATATTAAACAAAACTATGTGATAAATCTATTATAGGTACAAGACTGATCATTTATTGCCATACATGCTATACTTCTGGCGGAACATGTAAGATGTAATTTTTTACATAATTTTAATTTTTAAAAAGGTGTCCTAGGAAGACCAGCGTTGTGGTTACCACCGCAACATTATGCTGAGAGGAAGCCTTTTTGATATTCACAAAAACGCACTAATTGTAAAATCCTGTTACTTATGTAGTATAGTTAAGTTTGTGATATCAAATAAAATATTTTTCTTTCTTTCTTTCTATATATCTCACCCCCATTTGTACCATGTTTCAATTAAATAAAGAATATTTAATTTCATTTCATTATTCTTTTGCATTTCATTTAACACAGAATCAGAATCATCACTCTATGAATCATTAACGTATGCTACCTCATCATTAACACCATTCATACCATCATTTAGCCTCAAATCCAGGTTAGTGTGTGATCTGTGCAGCGGGTCTCGTTCCCTTGATCGGCTGTCACCAATTTCCCCGCCAGCCCCAGCTGATCGAGAACGGAACACGTTTGAATGCTGTGAACCAATAAGAATGTAAATGTTAGTTCTTTCAAATATGCCGTTATGCGAAAATATATAATATATTGCCGTGTGGTTCCCGGCACCAATACAAAAAAGAATAGTACCACTCCATCTCCTTCCCATGGATGTCGTAAAAGGCGACTAAGGGATAGGCTTACAAACTTGGGATCCTTTTTTAGGCGATGGGCTCTCAACCTGTCACTATTTGAATCTCAATTCTATCATTAAGTCAAATAGCTGAACGTGGCCATTCAGTCTTTTCAAGACTGTTGGCTCTGTCTACCCCGCAAGGGATATAGACGTGACCATATTTATATGTATGTATGTATGTTCAAATATGTTCTTCTTATTATTAGAAAAAGTTATCTTAGTTTTTATGTCCTTCAGATGTTTGGGTTAAAAAATTATAACTTTAAATATATTTTTGTTTATTCTGTGTGGCCTCTGTGGCGCAGCGGTAATACGCTTGTCTGTTACACCGGAGGTCCCGGGTTCGAATCCCGGTCAGGACATGATGAGAAACGAACTTTCTCTGATTGGCCTGGGTCTTGGCTGTTTATCTACATAAGTATTTATTATAAAATATAGTATCGTTGAGTAAGTATCTCGTAACTCAAGTTTCGAACTTACTTCGAGGCTAACTCAATCTGTGTAATTTGTCTAGTATACATATATTTATTATTCTATCTTTTGCCTGTCGCTTATACCATATTACATACATACATATGGTCACGTCTATATCCCTTGCGGGGTAGACAGAGCCAACAGTCTTGAAAAGACTGAATGGCCACGTTCAGCTATTTGGCTTAATGATAGAACTGAGATTCAAATAGTGACAGCTTGCTAGCCCATCGCCTAAAAGAGGAATCCTAAGTTTATAAACCTATCCCTTAGTCGCCTTTTACGACATCCATGGGAAAGAGATGGAGTGGTCCTATTCTTTTTTGTAATGGTGCCGGGAACCACACGGCACTTATACCATATTGTTTTTTAAAATTCTAGTTCAGTTAATGTTTTGCATCGCTTTGAGCCGCGAGCGCATTAAGATTTTCAAATGCATGTAAGAGATGATTTACCACATGCCCATGGGGGACCCTGGTGTCATGAAGTGCAGCCGTGGGTCTCCTGCCACTGATAGTGCCTCCGGACTGCAGAATAGCTCCGTTGTCTGTGCTGCGCAGGCGCGGAGACTCTGGTAGTGATGGCAACACCTGAAATGTCAGAATTGTTAGATGAACATATGTTCTTTTATTAAAATATTTTATTTACCATGATCCCTTCATCAGTATTGACGTGGAAGAAGACATACATACATACATATAATCACGTCACAGTCTCGAAAAGCCAATAGGCGACGTTTAGCTGTTTATCTTAATGATAGAATCGAGATTCATATAGTGACAGGTTGCTAGCCCGTTTCTTAAAAGAAGAGTCTCAAGTTATATACTTGGGATTGTGCTTTAGCCTATCCGTTAGACGGCTTTTACGACACCCTTGGGGAAGATATGGAGTGTTCCTATTTTTTTTATCTATTGGTGCCGGGAACCACACGGCACCAATAGGAAGTGGACCTTTAACCATTAGGTATCCGATTTAGAAAATCGTGTACCTCTAAGATTCCATTAACTCCATCAAAAACGGTTTAGTAATATTGGATTTTTTGGATAGTTTAAAAAGAAACACGGCTTCCAGCCTCGCTAGCGTCCAAAGTTCGAAACTTATAGCCTACCGTTCTTGTTCTTTCTACGCAAACAGTTGCTTTCTAGAAGTTCACCTTAGGTGCGTGACGCGGCGGCTCGTGCGGCAGCGTGTTAGCGCGGCGGGCCCGCGGCGGGACCGCGCCTGCGGGATGGCTGCCCGCTTGCCCCATGCCGCTGCTACGAATCGAGGCTCATCTGTAACAAACAAATTGTTAATTTAGTGGTACGGATTTTGGAATTTTTTTAGGCTTATAAACTTGGGATTCTTCTTTTAGGCGACGGGCTAGCAACCTGTCACTTTTTGAAACTCAATTATTTCATCGAGCCAAAAGCTGAACGTGGAAAGTCGGAAGGAAGCCTTTTTATATATATATATATATTATATATATATACATACATATCATCACGTCTATATCCCTTACGGTGTAGACAGAGCTGTTCGGCTTAATGATAGAATTGAGATTCAAATAGTGACGGGTTGCTAGCCCATTGGCTAAAAGAGGAATCCCAAGTTTATATGCCTTTCCCTTAGTCGCCTTTTACGACATCCATGGGAACGAGATGGAGTGGTCCTATTCAAATTGTAAATTAGCAAGTACGGATTTTTTGTCTCTGCCTACCCCTCCGGAAAAGGCGTGATTTTATGTATGTATGTGTGTATTTTTTTTTATTTGGTCTTTGTGCCCAATGGTTTTCAAGTAGAGAAGATTAGAACCTTATTTCAGAAATGAATTGTGAAATTATTGCAAACGCATATTTAATTTAGGTTGTTTTTTAGAATAATTTGATTAGTCAGTTCCATTTCTCATAGTTCTCCGTTGCAACTGAGTGCCGGGTACAACTGACATTTCTTTTAATACTTAACCGAAATTAGATTTAAGTGATCTATATTTGTAAATTGACGTCCGATGAAAATGCTGCAGTGTAGTTTGTTCCGCCGCTACTTCTACACATGCGCTTTGGAAGCGGTAGTAATTATAATTAGATTTAAGTGATGTGACGTCAATAAGTGATACCTTGTATCCAATTTTGATAATAAATCTATTCTATTCTAAAGAAAAAATATCCTTTTTAATATCTCCGACGTTTGAAAAATAAAATAAAACATTAATGGTAACAAATTACCCAATAACTATTAAAGATTTCTATTACCACCTCAAATCGACCAATTACATGTTCGGGATAATATCCCGGAGTTTTTATAAGTGGCAGAGCTTTGAAAGTCGTTAGTCATTTTTATGGGACGCTCTAAGCCGGTGTTTAACTTTCCCCCATTAAGGAAATTAATTGTCGAGATCCATGTATCACATACATACCTACACGTATCCGCCATGTATACGAACCATAGAGTTAAAGATTAAATTGACTACAAGTACCAGTAACTATGGGACTAAAAAAGACCAAAGCAGGCTTGACGCTATCGATTCTTTGAAGATATTGGAAAATTAACGAATTTTATTGTAGGCGTACATACATACATATGGTCACGTCTATATCCCTTGCGGGGTAGACAGAGCCAACAGTCTTGAAAAGACTGAATGGCCACGTTCAGCTATTTGGCTTAATGATAGAATTGAGATTCAAATAGTGACAGGTTGCTAGTAGCCCATCGCCTAAAAGAAGAATCCCATGTTTATAAGCCTATCCCTTAATCGCCTTTTACGACATCCATGGGAAAGAGAAGGAGTCGTCCTATTCTTTTTTTACTGGTGCCGGGAACCACACGGCACAATTCGATGATTCGCGTTAAAATACATACATAAACTATATGTATCATCAATAAAAAAAATATTACCGGTTAAACAAAACATGTAACAACAGTTGAAGTAACATTGATACCCAACAACGTTATAGAGATTAAAATTGATTAATATATTGTCATTGTAACAAATCAATAAATTCCCACAGATAACGTATTACCATCACATATTTTTCAATTGGCCCTTCACTAGCCGTGCCTCCCGGCTGGCTCTATATCTCGGTTCGTTAGCCGGCGTCGTGTGAGGCACCCCACCTTAATTTCCATAATTTATGTCGCCAAACATGTTCACATTGGGCGAGTACCAATTATATTATATATAATTATATTGTATTGTAGTTACCATAGTTCCAAAATGAATGATTTAATTTAAAACTTATTGCTATTAAATGATAGTAAGATGAAGGACTTAAACTTAATCTTAATATCTACTCGTTCTATCAACTCGACCACTCTGCCTTATAACTTTACCAAAATACAAAATTACGAAGAGAAAGCGGCTTAAAAATGTTTGTTGTTTAATTGTTTTTTTTTTTAATAGATTTTACGAGAGATAAGTGATAAAATCCTCGAAGTTACGATTATGATACTATTTCAAATATTCTTCGTAAAATTAAAACATTTTTTTCGAGTTTATAGATTCATTAAATTTTAGAATTAAGTTTTTATTGAAATTATGGTTTGTAATAGACCTACTAAAATAAAATTTATAGGTGCAAGTGGAATATTCATAAGGGTTTAATTAGAGGCTTTTATTAATTTCTCCATCTCAGCAAGTCTCGAGCCAGAATAAGATAAATGTTATTACTTAAGTATTATTTTAGTGTGTAAGAAAAAACATGGTTTCGTTGAATTAGTATTTCCATACCACTACTTTCGAACTTACTTCGGGCTTAACTCAATCTATGTAATTTGTCCCGAATTCATTTATTTAAACAGTCAGTATTTGTTTTGATGTATATGTTTTTTTTGTTTTTGTCCGACTTTAAAACCAGACCAGTTATTTTGTATATTTAAAAACGTAAGTAAACTATTTAAATGTTAAGTATTCCATATTTTATCCGGGTTAATTTTTACCTATTTAAAAAAAATCCCTAAGATCATTGTCACCTTTTCACCATCAACTTAATATTCTTATAAGGAAAGCCATACATCAGCATGTGCATACAAATTGAGCGACATAATTGACGACAAAACAATACGTCATGCTGCGCGCGCGCAGCCGACCTTGACCCACAGCGGGTGACCTTCGCGACTGCACTCCGTACTGGTTTGTAGGAAATAAAGGATAATACTTTCTATGGTCATACATTTAATCACTTCTATATCCCTTGCGGGGTAGACAGAGCCAACAGCCATAAAAAGACTGATAGGCCACGTTCCGCTGTTTGGCTTAATAATAGAATTGGTATTGATTATATAAATAAATAAAGATTACTTTTAAACACAATCTGAAAAGTTGTCCGGTTCCCTATTGTTTGAGTGCCAACCAATGCTCTTACGGTGAGGGAAAAGCTTATAAAATATAAAGCCTGAAAGTCAATTGCTGTGCTAAAACTGCGTCAAATTCGGCACAGTATTTTATGATTTTATTTATATCTACATATCTTATTACTAGCTGTGCCCGCGACTTCGTCCGCGTGGAATAGTTATTTTGGGCAACATTGCAGCCCTCATGATGCATGATGATTAATATTTTACCCCGTTTTTTCACATTTTCCATTATTTATTCGCTCCTAATAGTTGCAGCATGATGTTATATAGCCTAAAGCCTTCCTTGATAAATGGTCTAATCAACACAAAAATAATTTTTCAATTTGAACCAGTAGTTCCTGAAATAAGCGCGTTCAAATAAACAAACAAACTCTTCGCCTTTATAATATTATTATAGATTAACATAATTTTTCAATTCTAACCAGTAGTTCCTGAAATTAGCGCATTCAAACAAACAAACTCTTCGGCTTTATAATATTAGTATAGATAAATAATATCAGAAGACTTAATACCTATCGACATAACGGACTCTGAACAATATCTTACAACAAAACCAGTTCTAAGTTACGTTCTACAAGAATAATATAAGAGTTCTTGTTCTGTTTTAATGTTGTTACAAGTACTATAGCAATGTAGTTAGTTTTATTGATGAAGCAGCGTTGAGATTAAATTGTCAGCTGCTGCTACTTGGGTCTCCCAGCAGGGTACCAGGAAGGATCACAACCATTTCTCAAGAGAATATACTCAATATTCAATCATTTATCGCATTCTATAAGTTTACATACATATGGTCACGTCTATATCCCTTGCGGGGTAGACAGAGCCAACAGTCTTGAAAAGACTGAATGGCCACGTTCAGCTACTTGGCTTAATGATAGAATTGAGATTCAAATAGTGACAGGTTGCTAGCCAATCTAAAGAAGAATACCAAGTTTGTAAGCCTATCCCTTAGTTATTTTTACGACATCCATGGGAAAGAGATGGAGTTATTATAAGATTACTAGGAGACAAAAATTAAAAGTAAAAATATGAGCTTTGTCGGGCACAACAATTAGGCAGAATTTAATTTGTACCCCACATTAAAGAAATAAATGCATTTTCATTTTTCATTAAATAAATAAATAATAATTTTTATATATATATATTTTTTTTTTATTTCATATAAAATTGTTATAAAGATTGATTTATTGCAGTCATATATACGTGATTTAGATGTAAACAAACATGTTTTAAAAGACTTCTTCAGAAAATTAAGGTTGATTGATGTAATTCTGGTTCAAAAAGGAACCTAAATTTACTTAAATTTTACAAGGTCATAATTTTTCTAGCATTAAGTCCGCCAATATATAAATATATAATATAAATTATACATTTGTATTTTGTATAATACAATAAAGTTTAAATAAATAAAAATCATAAAGCTTAATTTGAGGAGAATAATAAAAATCATTAAAAGGGTTAAAATAATTCTTTAAAAAGAAAGCCATTCATTAGCTATCCAATGAAAAATCGGCAAAAGTAATGGCACGCAATATATTAACAAAAATTTTTCCTTTTTTTTCTTTTAATGTAAAACCTTAAAAAGACATAGTACACAACTAAGAGTTAACAGTGTATCAATCACTTTAAGCACCTGTTGCCGAGCCTTCCGGGATCGAATCCGGGGCGACGCGTGCGCAGGCGCCGATTACCATAAAGAAAGTGCCCGAGTCCATCGCGCGGGAGAAATTATGCGCCATCGCAATGCACTTTTGCCTTCAACTGTGAGGGCTGTCACATACAAACATATAACATACATACATATGGTCACGTCTATATCCATTGCGGAGTAGACAGAGCCAATTGTCTTGAAAAGACTGAATGGCCATGTTTAGCTATTTGGCTTAATGATAGAATTGAGATTCAAATAGTGACAGGTTGCTAGCCCATCGCCTAAAAAGAATCCCAAGTTTGTAAGCCTATTCCTTAGTCGCCTTTTACGACATCCATAGGAAAGAGATGGAGTGGTCCTATTCTTTTTTGTATTGGTGCCGGGAACCACACGGCACACACAAACATATAACCCTGTTCTTATCCCCTACTAGCTGTGCCCGCGATTTCGTCCACGTGGAATAGTTATTTTGGGCATAATAGTCCTATTCTGTTTTCTATTGGTGCCAGGAACCACACGGCACTTAAATCTCAATTCTATTATTAAGCCACCCGAATGTGGCCTTTCAGTATTATTAAGACCACCTCCTGAGGATTAGAAAGCTGATGTTAACCAAGAATGAATATTGATGCAGGGGACCATCGACGCAGCGGTCGTCATGCCCCTTGCTAATTGTCGCTTTCTAATTTAATATAAGAGATTTCTAGATTCAACAATAACTTGGTACCTAGGTAAGTAATGAATAATTACACTCTTTTAATATTTGCATAGTCCCGGTTATAATATTATGTCTTCAAACCCTGGGGTTCGCTAGAAATATTATAAATCGATTATCGATTAATAAAATAAATCGAAATTAATAATTGGTATATTTTTTGCAATTTTTGATGCATTAAGTATTTAAAATTGCAGAAATATCTTATAATTAGTGGCAGAAAAGATGATTTTCATTAACTTTTAATTGGCAACCCTAGAATACAAAATGGCGTGGACATCAGATGTGTTTAGTCCGACGATATACAGTTTCTCCTTAGCTCTCTCATTCAACTTATCGTACGAAATATGTAGGTATTATATGAATTTCCATCAAGCCATTGTGGCGATTGCCTCTGTCTACCTCGTAACGGATAAATCTGTAAAATCTACTGGACGAATTTTGATGAAATTTATTACCTACACGCGAAAAATCTGTAATAATTTACAAAGTATGTGCGCTGCCTTTTACGGATTTTCATTTATATTATGGTTGACTGGAAGAAATCCCAATCGGGATAAGTCCGACGTTGTACATACTCTTCTAAATCCAATGGCTATTTTCTAATTTGTGTAATAAAGAGTTTACAAACAAACAAACAATTACTTTTTACTCCGAAATTCCCACTACTGCGCAGACCCTAGCCGCAGACTATAATGATAAGGATCTTTCAGTCCAATGACGGCCTCTGTGGCGCAGCGGTAGTGCGCTTGTCTGTGAAATCGGAGGTCCCGGGTTCGAATCCCGGCCAGGGCATGATGAGAAACGAACTTCCTCTTATTGTCCTGGGTCTTGAATGTTTATCTATATAAGTATTTATTATAAACGGGAGCTTTAGTCTTCACCGGTATGAATAGTATCATTTGTCCTTCTCCAGACTCTCAATTATATGTACCTACGCAAAATTTCAAGAATATTACTTTAGTAGTCGGCCTCTGTGGCGCAGCGGTAGTGCGCTTGTCTGTGTCAATGGAGGTCCCGGGTTCGAATACCGGCCAAAGTATGATGAGAAACGAACTTTCTCTGATTGGCCTGGGTCTTGGATGTTTATCTATTTATTATAAAATATAGTATCGTTGAGTTAGTGTCTCGTAACACAAGTCCTCGAACTTACTTCGAGGCTAACTCAATCTGTGTAATTTGCCCCTATATATTTATTTATTTATTTATCTCCTCCATTATTTATTTATGCCTCCATTCTTCTACAATAGACCTAAGAATTATCTGGACGAATCTTGGTCGGGAACATAACCCATAAAATCACATGGTTACGAATCCAGTTGCTTGAATGAGTTGGATGTTCTCATACCGACTAGGTTGGAGGACAATTATCCATGATTTATATCCCTTGACGTAATAAATATCGATTTATGATCGGATATCGTTTATCGAGTATGAATCATCGGAGCGGTCGGTAATCGGCGGTAGGTGTTTATCAATCATGATCATAATACACTAGCTGTGCCCGCGAGTTCGTCCGCGTGGAATAGTTATTTTGGGCATCATTGAAGCCCTCAAGGATGAATAATTTTCCCCGTTTTTTACACATATTCCATTATTTCTTTGCTCCTTATAGTTGCACCGTGATCTATTATAGCCTAAAGCCTTCCTCGATAAATGTTCAATTCAACGCAAAAATATTTTTTCAATTCGAACCAGTAGTTCCTGAGATTAGCGCGTTTAAACAAACAAACAAACTCTTCAGCTTCATAATATTAGTATAGATTGGCTGACTTTGTAAAATACTTCTGACTGTTCAGTATACATCTTGTCCCCGTAGAGAGTCACGCGCGTCGCTTTTTTTATCGCGCATAAAACTATCGCTGTTTCGCTTTTTATTATGACGTGAAACGGGACAACGATAGTTTTTCGCGTCCGCTTTAAGGACTTAAGTACGCCATTTGGGCTTACTATTTGAAGAACTTTCATAAATTAACTAAAGTGATTTACTAGTTCACTTCAGTCTTTTCAAGACTGTTAGCTCTGTCTACCCCGCAAGGGATATATACTTGAATATATTATATGTATGAATGTAAGATGGCATATTCCCAATAGTGGTGGATATTCGATTATGTTATACTTTTATATCCAGTTGATTTTATCTCAATAAAAAAACATACATAAAAACGATTTTTTTTTATAGTTATAAACATTTTTCGTTCGTTACAAAAATGTTGCCGTCCACAATTCCACATAACGCAGCTGGCAACATTATACGTTTTACGACTTCATCATGTCTTCTTTAATAACGTTTCTGGTTTCAAAGGTATGCTTTTCAAGAATGTAGTAGATTACGCAGTAGGTATTCCTCTCTTCCTTTATATCCTGCGGGTGTACCTCGTCAAATGACCTTGGTTAAGTAGTGGACCCGTGTAGTTCCCGGCACAAATAAAAAAAAACGGAATTAAGTCCGCCCTTTGTACATTTTATTTTTGTTTTAAATAAAGTACCCGGTTGACCGAGCTTTGCTCGGTCTACCAGAAATAGCGCTGATATAGTTTCTTAAAACGCGGTTTTTAAGAATTGCTCGTTTAAATATATTAGATTAATAAATCTCCGATCTTTGAACCAAGCTGTTGAGGATATCTGTCAGATTAATATTCATTCATATAATTTCTATATCCCTTGCGGGGTAGACAGAGCCAGCAGTCTTAAAAGACTGACAGACCACGTTCAGCTGTTTTGCTTAATGATAGAATTGAAATTCAAATAGCAACACGTTGCTAGCCCATCCCCTATAAGAATAATCCCAAGTTTATAAGCCTATCCTTTAGTCACCTTTTACGAAAACCAAGGGAAAGAGATGGACTAATCCTATTCTTTTCTAAATTGGTGCCGGGAACCACACGGCACGGATGTCTGTCATTTGATGATAACTATATGTATGTGGCGACATCTCTACGCCATTCGCCACAAACATCAAATCAAACAACAACTGTCAATCATCGCGAAGAAATTGACGCGCTCAACCAATAGCAGCGAAGAATCTAAGACGCGATTTCAAAGATTTCATGGATTGGAGCTATATATACAAACTCCGACACAACATCGTCGGAGCCGCGGTTCCCCAGGCATAACACCTAGCCTGGCGGAAGATCTTCCCTTTGGTGGCGGTCGAGCCGAATCATAGCTCCCGCTACATTGGTGACCCCGACGTGATTGGAAGCAACCTTCTCCATCATCATCAACTCCAATTCTCAGCATCACTCCTCACTCTGCAAGCAGTCTCACAGCAAGCCAGCAACTGGGTATCGCAGCAGGTCCATCGCAGCCGACTCACCGAGCTTCCTGGTCCTGTCTCCACCCGCACTCACTCTCATCGACTTCAGCGACCGACGCATCTATCGCAGCCCACGCCTGGATCTCTTCGACGGCCGCTCTTCTCTCCAGCGTGGCAGCTCTGCACGATTTCTCCCGGCGCCAACAAGTCGACTTCGCTCTCTACTGTCTCGACTCACCGCAGACTACGAGCAACGCAACGGCTCACTCCTGACTCACTAGGACTTCGAGCAACTTCCGACTCACTGGAAGACAACTGGCACTTGCAAGCTACTGAAGCACAGATTGCACAGCAAGATCTCAAGACTTCAGACCTCCGGTCTTGGGGGGGAGTACTGTGGCGACATCTCTACGCCACTCGTCACAACATCAAATCAAACAACTACTGTCAATCATCGCAAAGAAATTGACGCGCTCGACCAATAGCAGCGAAGAATCTAAGACGCGATTTCAAAGATTTCACGGATTGGAGCTATATATACAACCTCCGACTCAACATCGTCGGAGCCGCGGTTCCCCAGGCATAACACCTAGCCTGGCGGAAGATCTTCCCTTTGGTGGCGGTCGAGCCGAATCATCGCTCCCGCTACATGTACATATGTATGAACACATGAACACAGAAGTGTTTAAAGTTTTATAATTTTTGTATTAGAGATTTGAGTACATTTTACCTCTATCAATAGTAATCAAGGTGTGGTTTAGGATGGTACACGCTATCTCAAATAATGCCTATTCACTCTTCCCTTGGAAATCCTTTACTTGTAGGTATCGTAATACAGAGACTGTTGAATTCCATTCATTAGTCTTTTCAGTAAATTTATTATCAACGCACCAGAGAAATACACCGAAGTGCTAAATAGAAAATGTTTTATCAAACTTAATGAGTAGTTTCAGCTAAATCCCTCAGGAGCCCGTGTGTTGACTAAAAGGATTTCTGGAATTCCAATCCTTTAAGCTGCCTTGTACAAAAGCTGTTATCTAACTACAAACGCTATCTAAGTAAAAATAAAGATTTTGAACCAAGAATCGCGCGGAATGATCAAGGTGAGAGCTGAAGCGATTTAAGCGTATGTTGACAAACAATTGGGCATTGTCTCACGTGAGTGTTTAGCACGGATAAATTATTATTTTCTATTTATGTCAAGAGTACCGTGTCGTTCCCGACACCTTGTATCGGTGAAAATAAAAAAAGGACCACTCCATCTCTTTCCCATGGATGTCGTAAAAAGCGAATAAGGGATAGGCTTACAAACTTGGGATTATTTTTTTAGGCGATGGATTAGCAACCTGTCACTACTTGAATCTCAATTTTATTATTAAGCCAAATAGCTGAACGTGGCCTATCAGTTTTTTCAAGACTGTTGGCTCTGTCCACCCCGCAAGGGATATAGACGTGACCATATGTATGTATATATGTATGAGTCAAGCGTACGGAGAGCTACCCTTACGTATTATACAATAATTCTTCTGGGGTCCTGGACAATTTGCACATATTTTTTTTATTTGTTTAATGATAAATTACAATTGTCACAGGGATATTGCATTTTTGTTTCACAACATTGGTTGAAATCAAATAAATTACTCAAAACTAAGTTCACTGCCGCTTCCAAGGCGTCAGTGCAGAAGAAGCGGTAACAAACTGCACTGCAGCACTTTCTTCCACAACGTCAACTTCACAAATATCCAAACTTAGAATAGAAACGTGGACGAGAGAATACATTTATGAACAAATCGCTACCGCTTATGCCTTACACCGCACCCGAACCCGGGTCGCCGCTCAGCTTGTCACATTAACACACAGTTTATAACACCCCGCGGTGCTAATTACTACTCCTGTTCCCTTTGAATGCCCGCCGTTCCCACACCGTAACTCTGGACACTTGCGTGTGCGCACGATCCTTGCTCGGAATAAACTGCGCGACTGACAAATATTTCTCAGCTGTGTTAATTCCTTTATAAGTTCTCTTTCTTCTCCGTCCATTGTATGAGCAGAATGTACTCGAATGTAATAATAAAGAGAAAAAAAAAATCACATACATACATATTATCACGTCTATGTTTATTTGTTTGTACTATTTTTATTGCACAGAAATTTACACAGTTATAAAAATAGCACATAATTATAAAAGAAATAAAACACTTGTAATGGCGGACTTATCCTATGAAGGGATCTCTTTCAGTCAACCGGCAAACAATAAAGGAACTAACCCTTGCGTTCAGTTCGCCTTAATGATAGAATTGAGATTCAAATAGTGCCAGGTCGCTGGCCCATCGTCTAAAATAAGAATACCAAGTTTATAAGCCTATCCCTTAGTCGGCTTTTACGAAATCCATGGGAAAGATGGTTCTATTCTTTATTTCACACGGCCAAACAAAATAAAATATGAATAGTAAATTTGGTTAAGAGTCTGCTAATCGTGCAATATGATGTTTATTAAAAAAATATATTGTTTAAAATAAAAATATATTTTTTATGAGTATGTATGTATGTATCGTCATTCTTTGATCACTGTGACCGTAACCTCTACATAGAATTCGGAATATGTCATAATTGGCTACATTATTTTTTAAGGTCTTGACAAGCAGACAATGAAATGATCCTTGGCTTTTTTTCTCTTGAGGTACACAGATTTTAAATATTATATTCATGACTGAAAAATCCCTGGCTGACGTCTCGCTCGGTCAATGAAAATTCAAGTTAAGCATCTATTTCAGATTCGCTAGCATCTCCTGACAATATGCCTGACCACAAATGCTCTGTCAATATAAAGCATACGATAAAAATTAACAACAAACTTTTTAATAACTGATCTTCTTCTTCCTCCTTGTATTTAGTCCCAGTTGCATCCTTAATACTCTGGAGAGGAGCCTGAGGTATGCTTTTGACTATGCGTCCTGGATTGGATGACTCAGGCTTTTACACGAAGCGACTCCCGTCTGACCTCCGCAACCTTAGCAGGGGGGAACCTAACCCGTATTTGATCGATCATGGTTACAACATCTAGTTGCCTGAATGTGCAGGTTTCCTCACAATGTTTTCCCTCACCGTAAGAGCATCGGTTAGTATTCAAACTAATGTAACATAACTTCGAAAATAGTCATTGGTACATGGCCGAGGTTGGATTCGAACCGGTGCCTTTTTGCGCCACACGCATTTTAGTCGTGCTCCTTACCAATTCGACCACAGACGCTCTTAATGACCGATTTGAAACCGTTAAATACCAGACCACCCATAGTCTTCATAATGGAAGAGTCATCCTTCATGATTTTCTGCAAGTCCATTTACAATGCGCATTGAGATCTAAGAGTACTCTCACAGGAACAGCTGGCGTGGCCGTCATTAAGTTGTTCACACTGGGCGAGTGGACTCGGCGCATGACGTGCGAGTTCATTGAGCCAAAGAACATACCATCAGGTTACTTAAAACTTTTCCAGGCAATGGCGGAAGGTGATTTTTTTACCTACATCCACTTTAGTAATCGCATAATACAAACTCATCGGTTGATACTCTTGACCTGACCTCACCTATTTGATCAAGGTACTTTCATCAATATAATATAAATCAATATACCAGATTTATTTTCAAAATGGGATACAAGATATCACTTATTGACGTCACATCACTTAAATCTAATAATAACTACTACCGCTTCCAACAAAGCTAGCTGTCACTAAGCCGAACAGCTGAACGTGGCCTATCACTCTTTGCGAGACTGTTGGCTCTGTCTATGCAGCAAGGGATATAAATGTGATTAATCGTATGTATGTATGTATTTTGTTTTATTCCTGTCACTATATCTACTTTCACATTATGATGCTATGAATGCTATGGCATTTTCTTAGCTCAGCACTCTGCCTTTACCAATTTACGATTATACTTGTAAGACGTTCTTAACTTGTATGAACTCCAGTCATAAAGCAACAGACGGAGGCGTGGCGGCCATCTTTAACGTTAACAGTTAGCGGCGCGCGCGCATGGACGCGGAAAATGATCGCGCTTCCGCACACCAACGCCACCTTTGTTGCGATGGGAAAAGATCTCGAGAAAATTGCAGTTTTAAACAATATGACCGTAGATCACTGTCGGTTGCTGACTTTGGTTTGTTTTTTTTAACTTGAGGTCACCTGACTAATTATTATAAAAAGCAGAAATTAAAAAAATTAAAGATAAACGTAAATAAATATTGATTGTGCAGTTCCCGGCATCAAAATTTGGAACCCATCCACGTTATAGATGAATTCCTTCCGCATATTGTGAAAAGTACAAACAAAATATTTGCAGAAAAATATCTCGATGCTCGCTATGGAAAGATATACCAATAACTCATGGAAGTAAAACTGAAAAATAAAGTAAAGAAAATACCGAGCAACCTACTGAACGAGAAATAAATATTATTTGTAAACAAAAAATCGTTAACATGCAATTTGTAGCGTTTCTCGTAAAAACTAGTTTTAAAGGCAAAAGCTGATGGGTTTGTAAACATTTCGAAGACCGGTCCCATTAGTGAGAATAGGGCTGGCAACATTAAAAAAAAAGTAGGTGTGAACTGTAAAATAATAATAAAACAAAAAGTTTTTTTTTAGGAAACCTATAATACCTACACATACTAGACCACATACTAGCTGTGCCCGCGACTTCTTCCGCGCGGAATAGTTATTTTGGGCATCATTGAAGCCCTCAAGGATGAATAATTTTTTCACATTTTTCATTATTTCTCCGCTCCTAACAGTATATAGCCTAAAGCCTTCCTCGATAAATGGTCTATTCAACACAAAAATAATTTTTCAATTCGAACCAGTAGTACCTGAGATTAGCGCGTTCAAACAAACAAACAAACTCTTCAGCTTTATAATATTAGTATAGATTTTAATGTTTCACATACAGCCGATCAACTATGTATATTTTTAAAGCAACTACATTTATGCGCCAATGTACTTAGGTATACTTCAACAAGATATTAAACGCCAACATACATACATAAAATCACGCCTCTATTATCAAATTAAACGCCAAATTGGCGAAAAATCTGATATGCCGTCCTTCCGGGCAAGAGGCGTGATTCATATGGTGTCTATCGCTGTATTAAAAAAAATATTGAAATACTATTTGCTGCTTATTTGTAAAACAGTGCTGTACTAATGACGGGCCAGTTTCTTTAAATATCAAAAAAAATTGTCAATTTTTTTTCTTCAAATTATGATGAAGAAGTACATGTCTTTAACAGTAATTTCGATCTTATTAATCATCCAAGAAAATTATTTACAATTAAAATTATGACGAAATAAAAATTAATTTAACCAGTTGAGAACCCTAAGTGCGGCCCTGTGACACACTGCGCACGCGCAGGCCCTGCGCTGCGGATAACGGCGACCTTATCAGGTGCACGTGTTAAGATCCACCAGGGAAAGCTGTGTGATCACTGATCACGAAAACTGGTCGGTGGTTGAGAAAATTTATTGGTATAGTTTGTTTTTAGCTTACGGCTTGAAAGTTATTTACGTAACGCCTGTTTTTTTTTATTTTTTTTTTAGGACGATCTCGTTTCAAACGTATTTGATCGTGCGTTTCGTTCTCAGCTCGAGTGGACACTTTTTTGTGTCAAATCATCTTTATAATTATTCATGATTAGAGCTGATCTTGCTCACAATTGGCTGATGAAAGTCAAATTTACAACATAAGATGCTAACTGATCGACTGACTAGCATCCAAGCACAGCCCAGTAGGTACGCTTTGTTAGAAATTTGACATGTAGTAAGTACCCTTATTTGGTGTTCATTAAGAGATGGGACTTCCTGAATTTGTACTAACGTCCAAACGGGAAAAGGCTTATATTCCATAGCACAAAACTTATAAAAAATATACATACATACATATGGTCACGTCTATATCGCTTGCGGGGTAGACAGAGCCAACAGCTTTGAGAAGCCTGAATGGCCACGTTCAGCTATTTAACTTAATGATAGAATTGAGATTAAAATAGTGACAGGTTGCTATCCCATCGCCTAAAAAAGAATCCCAAGTTTGTAAGCCTATCCCTTAGTCGTATTTTACGAAATCCATGGGAAAGAGATGGAGTGGTCCTATTCTTTTTTTATATTGGTGCCGGGAACCACACAGCACATTGAAAAAAGACACCCAAGTTAGTAAGCCTATCCCTTAGTCGCCTTTTACGACATCCATTGGAAAGAGATGGAGTGGTCCTATTCTTTTATGTATTGGTGCCGGGAACCACACGGCACTACACTACTTCCGATTAATCATTGACTGTTCTATCCTAGACAATGTTAAGGCGTACGTGTGTAACAGACCAACAAAAACGTCAACAACCCAGTCTGAAAGGCCGGATAAGCAGTTCAAAGTCATCGGTCTGACGTCGATGAACCGAAAAGTCTATCTGTCATTGAGGTATTTGCACGAGGAATTCCCAGTAATAGAATTGGTAAACTTAACTAAATTGGCTTTAAGGTACTTAGTATAGTTAAGTTTGTGATATCAAATAAAATATTTTTCTTTCTTCCTTTTTTCTTTGGTAAATAAAAACCGGCTAAGTGCGAGTCGGACTCGCGCACGAAACGTACCAATATCTTTTATAAAAAAAAAAATGCATTTGTTATATGGGAGTTATATTTTATTCAAATATTTATTCTGAAAGGTAACTTACAACTTAATATTTTGTGAAAATTTTAAGCGTCTACCTGTAACCGTTATTACAAAATCGAAGGAAAATTCATTGAACAGTCAACCATCTGGTAATGCCACGTGACTTGTAAGAAATCCTTGATTTGGTCGCTAGGAATATATAACGTGCTATCATGTGCTCACGCGCTCCCTGAACTTTGTAGATGAGGATACAATAAATAATACTCAGAAAAATAAAATACATAAAAAAGTTTTTGCCCTCAATATACTCCAACTCCACTGTGCCATGTGGTTCTCGGCACTAATAAAAAAAATACGACTTCACCATCTCTTTCCCATGGATGTCATAAAAGGTGACTAAGGGATAGTAGGGTTATAAACTTGGGATTCTTCTTGTAGGCGATGAGCTAGCAACACATCACTATTTGAATCTCAATTCTATCAACAAACCAAACAGCTGAACGTGGCCTATCAGTATTTTTAAGACTGTTGGCTCTGTCTACCCGGCAAGGGATAAAGACGTGATTATAAGTATGTATGTATGTATATACTCCAACTATAGTATTCGAAATATACAGATCTTTGGAAACAGAGGCAAAATTTTAGTAGGCTCATAATCTAGTTTTTTAGTTCAAAATAAAATCTCATCATCTGGCCGCATTAACACGAGTCAATCAGAGCGTGGGCCTACTCTCCTAATGTGTAATTCGGAACAATGCATTGTAATGATGATTAGTCAGTGTTAATTACGTGTTAGCGAAAATTTTAATTAAATTTTGTTGTGTTCGCATACTGGTAAATTAACTTTGACATAGGACTTTATGTGTTAAAGCTGTAAAAATAAGGTATATTCTTGAAGGCAATGGTTTTTCAGTCTTTTGAATCCTCAAAGACTATTAGCAGTAACACAGATAGATTTCATTTAAGATAAAAAAAATATCGAGATACTTGCATGAAGAGAGTTATGAATGTGGATGAAGCGA
Organism: Amyelois transitella; assembly: GCF_032362555.1. Taxonomy (NCBI): domain Eukaryota; kingdom Metazoa; phylum Arthropoda; class Insecta; order Lepidoptera; family Pyralidae; genus Amyelois; species Amyelois transitella. The sequence continues at coordinate 758,790 of NC_083506.1, read as the reverse complement.
AGGAAGTATGCAGAGATCGTGGCAAGTGGAAAGAACCCTCCGGGGAAAAGGCGTGGTTTTATGTATGTATGTATAAAAATTGCATTTTCCTCATGAAAAGATTCAAATTATGAATGAATGAAGTTCAATCGTTATACCGTAATTATGCTGATTAAGCGTAGGTGGAAGTTGAAGTCTTTGCCTACCCCTCAGGGAAAGTCGGGGAGGCAAAGACTACAACTTCCAGTAAAACGATTAAACTCCATTCATTCATAATTAGAATCTTTTCATTCAATCATAAAATCATGTTTGAACTACATATATTATTGACGGCTCGGAATAGCAAAGAGAAACTACTTAGCTAACAGTTTGCTTGAAGCAAAGTGTTTGAGATCATATACAAATAGAGAAGCGGGCATGCGTGGAAACTTACAGCTAGATTACATGCGCTTAGTGGCTGTCAACTAAGTCCCCGACAACTTAGAAACAAGGCGTGAGCGAATGGGCATTTTTTAAACTTGCGTGGTGGTTAACGTAAGGTAGTAATTAGTTGTCGTTTTTGTTTTATTTAATTTTTATTTTTGTCAAAGACGTCCGCGGAAGACCAGCGTCGCGGCTCATACTGTGACATTTTCTGAGCGGAGACCTTTTTGGTACATTTGTGGATGTAAATTGACATATTTTAATTTATATTTTGTACCAAATAAACATTTTTTCTTTCTTTCTTTCAATTAGCAGCAGTAATATTTGACCTCATCTTGATTAGGTATAGCTTAGTTTACCAAATACCCGATCAAATGCACTCAAATTTCCAATAAAAAGATTTCTTGTGTCCTTATAATGTACATGTAATAACAATTAATTAAGCAATGTAAATGAAAATGCTTCTAAATTAACGACAGATCAAAATAATCATTTGATGCAGTAGGTACTACCTCCGTGTAAACTTACCTTTAGTGTCACTATGTTAGTGGGTCATAGAATAGGAAATTATAATCATTAGTATCCTTATTACATACATACATACATACATAAAATCACGCCTCTTTCCCGGAGGGGTAGGCAGAGACTACCTCTTTCCACTAGCCACGATCTCTGCATATTTCCATTATTAGATACATACGTACATGTAATCACGTCTATATCCCTTGCGGGGTAGACAGATCCAACAGTCTTGAAAATAATGATACGCCACACGTTCAGTTGTTAGGCTTAGTGATAGAATTGAGATTCAAATAGTGATAGGTTGATAGCCCGTCGACTAAAGGAAGAATCCCAACTCTTAGTCGCCTTTTACGATATCCATGGGTAAAAGAGGGAGAGGTTCTATTATTTTTTATATTTGTCCCGGGAACCACACGGCAGTTACAATTTTACCATGGAAAAAAAAACTGATTTAAACGGAACTTATGTTGATATCGTTTGCTGGGCGATTTTCAAAATACCTGACAGTCGATCAATTTTTCTTCATCTTTTCGTTTCGGAGTAAACACTTCAACAGACAGACAGTTCAATAGAAACGGACAGTGATTCCCATATCAACTCGTATTTACCATTGGAAAGTGGTCATTACTCTGAAATGTTTGTCAACGATCACTTGTGTCTTAACATGGCGAATGAGATTTCACATCCGATGGCTTTTCTATCGGCTGGTAATTAATGCCGTGTGGTTTCCGGCGCCAATGCAAAAAGAGAATAGGACCACTCGTATCTCGTTCTTATGAGGATGTCGTAAAAGGCGACTAAGGGATATTCTTATAAAATTGGGATTCTTCTTTTAGCTGATGATGAGCTAGCAAACTGTCACTGTTTGAATCTCAATTCTGTCATTAAGCCAAACAGCTGAACGTGGCCTATCAGTATTTTCAAGGCTGTTGGCTCTGTCTGCCCCGCAAGGGATATAGACGTGATCATATGTATGTATGTATGTATGTATGTATTAATTTTAACATAATTATATGTACATGACCCTTAATTTATTGTGAACAATTAAAATCAATCTTATAAAAGCCTTTCTAAAAAAACCGACATTCCTAAAATTAAATCTATAAATGATCTAGCACTTGAATAAACTTCACTTTAATTTATTACAGTCAGTTTCGTAACCCGAGGTAGCGATCTTTAATACAGTCGTCAAAATAACAGTAACAAAAATCTGTCAAATATTTTACGAAAGAAAAAATAACTAATGATCGTTTTAATTGGATCGTGCGACGGACAGACATAAAGACAAAGAGTTCTAATAATTCTCCTCAATGATAGATTGTTTTTCTCTTATGAAATATAACAAATGAGTGTGTAAGTTTGTTATTAAATTTGAAAGGTGAACATACTTATATACAAATGATCACGTCTGCGGGGTAGACAAAGCCAACAGCCATAAAATACTGATGGGCCACATTCAGCTATGTGGCTGAAATAGTGACAGGTTGCTGCTAGCACATGGTCAAAGGCAATTGATATTTGCATTTTGCAATTTCTATGCTGTGGTGAAAAATACTACCATACCAATAAGAAAGTTTCCATAAATAAGTAAGATTCAAGGTAAAAGAGGCAGATCGCATAAATAAATGCATAAATCATGCCTCCTTCCCGGAGGGGTTGGCAGAGACTCTATTCTATTCTATTCTATTCTAAGTTTAATTAATATTGTAAAGTTGACGTTGTTGAAGAAAATGCTGCAGTGCAGTTTGTTACCGCTTCTTCTGCACTGACGCCTTGGAAGCGGCAGTAAACTTAGTTTTTAAGTAATTTATTTGACGTCAACCAATGTTGTTAAACCATACGTTTTGACAATTATTAAGCGATATATAGTATCCTATAATAATGAATAAAGATTTTGAATTTTTTTGAACTACATCCTCTTGTGTTTAGTTTTGAGCTAACCCAAAAAAAAAAATTAAGACTCGGAGATTTATTTCCGTAGATATACAAACGGAGTCGCGGTCAAAAGCTTATAGACGTATAAGTAAATTAATCGTTCCACAGTTCCATAATCTTTGATATTTATTCCCGTTTTCTGCGCAGGAGTGTTGCTAGGCTGGACACTTCATATAATACCTTCCGAGCTTGAGGCGTAGGCTGTATCTATAAGGTCATTCCCAATTGAATACAATACGAATATATTCATATACCGTGTGGTTCCCGGCACCAATAAAAAAAAGAATAGGGCCACTCCATCTCTTTTCCATGGATGTTGTAAAAGACGACTAAGGGATAGGCTTATAAACTTGGGATTCTTCTTTTAGGCGACAGGCTAGCAACCTGTCACTATTTGAATCTCAATTCTATCATTAAGCCAAATACCTGATCGTGGCCATTCAGTCTTTTCAAGACTGTTGGCTCTGTCTACCGCGCAAGGGATATAGACGTGACCATACGTATGTATGTATGTGCGGGTGAGGTTCCCCTGCAAAGGTTGCGGAGGTCAGATAGGTGTCGCTTCGTGTAAGAACCTGACTCACCCAATACAGGATCCATGGTCAAAGGCATACCCCGGGCTCCTCTCCAGAGTGGTGAGGATGCAACCGGGACTAAAGCCAGGACGAAAAAGAAGGAATATATTACATGTTTTTATAGCTATGCCTTTAATTACCTCGGCTTTTAAAAACTATTTCGATTGATTTCTCTTTTGTTTCTTTCCTTTATAACTCCACAACACGATTTGAATTCCTAAAAAGTTTCACTCTCTCATTTTTGCGTGATCTCCCATTGTTCTAACCGACCTTAAAAAAAGGAGGTTCTCAATTCGACCGCGTTTTTTTAATATATGTAGACAAAAGTTATTCCTGTTTAAAATGTTGGAAGGAGGGGAGGATATAAAAAAAAATATGAAATATGGATTTGTACTCAATTTAAAACAACCTAACATAAACTACTAACATTAGGCAACAATCTCGCTCAATGCTTCGCTTCCTACCGTGTTGCCCAATTTCCTGCGTCTGCGCAGTCCTGGGAGCGGCCCGCGGCGGAGTATAATAGTTAGGCTTTATTCCAGTTTTGAGAACCCCTCGTTAAAACTGATTAAGATTATGTGCTTCTGATTATGTTACTTTAAATGTTTTGTGTAAACCAAATGCAATAACGAATAAACGTTTCAAGAAACAATAGTTAACCCAGCTTTTGTTGCGGCTCAATTAATAAACGATAAATTTATAATCGATCAATCATCAATACATATTATAAAACAGTTAATAAAAAAAATAAAGACAGAGCCAAAAGTCTTGAAAAGTTTGAAAGGCCACGTTCAGCTGTTTGGCTTAATGATAGAATTGAGATTCAAATAATGACAGGCTGCTAGCACATCGCCTAAAAGAAGAATCCCAAGTTTATAAGCCAATCCCTTAGTCGCCTTTTACGACATCCATGGGAAAGAGATGGAGTAGTCCTGTTCTTTTCTACTGGTGTCGGGAACCACACGGCACTTTATATTATGTATTATAGAGGAAGTAAAACACTAAGGAGTGCAACTGGGAACCAAGGATGAAAGAGGGAGACTCCAAAAGACTCCAAAAGTACTTACTATTATGTGCAATGTCTTAAATGACCACATACCTGTAACAAACAAAAGAAATTGTTTATTTAGTGACCTTGATCATTCTTTCTAATCCATTGAATTGTGCAACTTTTGATTGGCCGTTGTTGTAAACTGCCTTTTTGTTATTTATCAATGAATCATAGTATTGCGAATCGTATTACAATAGGAAGCTAATTGATAATATTCGAGAAAAATTTCAACATGTGAATGAATTGATGATTATTTTTCAATTGATTTGAGCTTATAAATCGGGCGTTCGACGTTCGATCCGATACTATGAAAAAGGTATTGTAATAAATTACATCTAAAGAAATGATCAAAACATCATAATCCCAACTAATTTATAAACTAGTTTTTAAGCCACCCGCGCGAATTTAACGCTATCTACGAAAATTATGGTTAGCGTAGAGCTAATATGTTGTTCGTTATGATGATATCCTATATATTATACATACATAATAACATATAAACATACATAAAATCTTGGTAATTCTTCATATTATGATAGCTTTTGTAACCTTCCGTGGTATATTCCAAAAGAACAATAGTAACATACACTAAATAATTGTGGGTTTTGTCTGTCACAGCGCAATGATCAAAATAAATTGGTAAATTAATTCTTTACAGGAGAAAATCATATATTTCTTTTTAGAATATTAATATTGAAGTATAACTTAGCCACTGCGCAGCTATCATAGCAATCAGAGCTTGCACCTGTAATGTTGCGGACGGCCATGACATTATACTACCTAGTTGCGCATGCGCAGCGGAATGTTATCTGATCTATATGAGTTTATCTATATTGGTCCGCTTTGCGAATGGTCAAGCTCATTATAATGTATCAAAATATTGAAAAACTATTTGCTTAAGGAACATCGCTCAAATAAAATATAATATTATAATTGCGAAAGTTTTTAAACATGAGTGGATGTGAGTATATTTATTACTTTATTGCGCAAACTTTACAGCGCGATTTTACTGAAATTCAGTACACGGGTAGAATATAACATGAAATTGTCACGATCAAATTAAGGACGTCCTGGCAAAGGGTCAGGTCAAGAGTACCCGAAACCGCCGAGCTTGCATGAAGAGAGCTATGATTGTGGATGAAGCGAACGAAGTATGCAGAGATCGCGGCAAGTGAAAAGAGTAGTCTCTGCCTACCCCTCCGGGAAATATGTATGCTGCAACGAGAGGGAAGCCCAGATTGCAGTTAGTAGTTCACAAATCTTTTCATCGACCAGCGTCCGCAGCATGACACACGCTGTTGTCATCGCGTCAAAACTATCGCTGTTTCGCTTTTCATTATGGCGTGAAACGTGACAGCGTTGTTTTACCATCCACACATCCTTAAAAATTTTCGTATTTATAATAAGTATTGTTAGTAAGATTTATAAGTTAGGGTTTTAAGAGAGGTAGTTAAAAGGAAGAATTTGTGCCGTGTGGTTCCAGGCACCAATAAAAAAAAAGAATAGGACCACTCCATCTCATTCCCATGGATGTCGTAAAAGGCGACTAAGGGATAGGCTTATAAACTTGGGATTCTTCTTTTTGGGGATGGGCTACCAACCCATCACTATTTGAATCTCAATTCTATCATTAAGCCAAACAGCTGAACGTGGCCTATCAGTCTTTTCAAGACTGTTGGCTCTGTCTACCCCGTAAGGGATAAAGACGTGATCATTATGTACGTATATAAGGATATTAGATAGCAACATTTGTATTTTTTCTTATTATCATTATCAAAACATCAAACTACGAGTAATGTTGATCAAAGAGGTGTGCCTTCCATTTGTCATTTGTTTGAAAGAGACCGGGAAAGGGGGAATCCAGGTCACCTCCATTAGGCGCGCCCTTCCGCTAGGGACTCAACCTGATGCGCTTGGCATTATTATAACTACATATTTCTATTATTGTCATCCATACTTCCATCCTTCAAATATTATAAATGCGAAAGTTTGTATGTCAGGATGTCAGTATGTATGTTTGTTACTCTTTCACCGATTACGATGAAATTTGGTATGTGGGTAGCTGAAGACCCAGAATAACACATAGGCTACTTTTTATCCCATTTCTTTCTTGCAGACAAAGTCGCGGGCGACCTCTAGTATAAATATAAAGCAAAAATCTTGAAAATACCAAGTTCAGCTATTTGGCTTAATGAAAGAATTGAGATTCAAATAGTGGCAGGTTGCTAGCCCATCGCCTAAAAGAAGAATTTCAAGTTAATAAGCCTTTAAACGCCTTTTACAACATCCATGGCAACAACTTTACAACAACTCATTCAAATAATATTTGAGAAAAATAATTACTCAAGCACTTAATTAAAGGTAAGTAAGTACCTATACCTATCCATTCTCTTTATCTAAACTGTGTGTTCATCTATTTGCTCGGCTCTCGCGAACTGTTGGCTCAAGGCCACCTCGCTCACGACCACTTGTCCCAATCGTTTCCCAGCGGTGGGCAGCGTGGGCTGTTTCCTGTTATGATTTATAGTGTCTTGTTTAGTTGACGTGGTTTAATGTAAATTTTTAACTTGTAAGGTCCTGTTTTTAACCAATAGCAACAAAAAAAATTGTTGTTCCGATAGGCTAGCATACATACATATGGTCACGTCTGTATCCCTTGCGGGGTAGACAGAGCCCGACAGAACAGTCTGGAAAAGACTGAATGGCCACGTTCAGCAATTAAGCTTAATGATAGAATTGAGATGCAAATAGTGACAGGCTAGCCTATCGCCTAAAAAAGAATCCCAAGTTCGTAAGCCTATCCCTTACTCTCCTTTTACGACATCCATGGGAAAGAGGTGGAGTGGTCCTATTCTTTTTTGTATTGGCGCCGGGAACCACACGGCGCATTATTTATTATTTATTTATATTATTTACAACTATTAAAATCTAAAGAAAGAAGGCGAAAGAGGCGTGATATTATGTATGTATGTATGTATGTATTAAAATCTAATTCCTACACATGCATAATTATTTAAAATCACACCTCATGCCGTCACACAATCAGTACCCATTAGTTACACCCCAAAACCTTTCACATTCCACTGCAAAGTTGCATTAAACTGTGTCACAAAACGCATTCCACTGCATTTGCGTTAAAACACACTACTTCGCCTTAAATGGACATTGCTTGTTGACATAAAAGTTACACTGCTCAATCATAGAAATGAAATAAATCTATACTATAATATTATTATAAGGGATGGGCTTAAAAACTTGGTATTTTTCTTTAAGGCGATGGGCTAGCAACCTGTCACTATTTGAATCTCAATTGTATCTTAAAGCCAAATAGCTGAACGTGGCCTAACGGACTCAGACTGTTGGCTCTGTCTACCCTGTAAGGGATATAGACGTGATTATATGAATGAATGAATGAACTATATAATTTATAAAGCTGAAGAGCTCAGAGGAAGGCTTTAGGCTATATAACATCACGCTGCAACTATAAGGAGTGAAAAAATAATGGAAAATGTGAAAAAAAACGGGAGAAATTATTCATCCTTGAGGGCTTCAATGATGACCAAAATAACTATTCTACGCGGACGAAGTCGCGGGTACAGCTAGTTGATTCGTAAAACACCAATCTGTCTTTTATATTAACTCTTTGTGCATCCGTCTCAGAGAATAACCTTGAAGATAGTTATGAAGGTAGATGAAGCGCAGGAAGTATACATAGAATCGTGGACGAATGATGTAGTCTCTGCCTACCCCTCCGGGAAAGACGCGTAATCTTACGTATGTGTAGAGAACGAAGAAGCGTTGAGCTGGCCTGTGTAAAATGCGTATTACAATAATTTATTCTAAGCCCATTCAAATCTTATTGCAAACAATAAAATATTCCGATAAGTAACAATGATAATAATAATTGAAACAATCGCACTACATCTTCAAACACCTGTTTGAAGCCGAAGGTCACTATTATGTCTTATTTACGCTGAGTTTGCAACATCAGGGCTTATTACTAAGGGCTTAGCTACCTGTCACTATTTGAATCTCAATTCCATCATACTGCTGAGCTTGGCCTGTCAGTGTTTTCAAGACTGTTCGCTGTATTTACTCCGCCGGGGATATAGTCATGACTCGTGACTATATATATTGTTGCAAGTTCAATTTTTTTTTAATCAACCTGTTTCATCCAACTGCTGGGTACCTATATAGTTGTTTTCGTTGTGTCAATGTTTCTATGGGAGTGAAGGAAATCTCAATTCCATCAACTGAACGCGGCTATTCAATATTTTCAAGACTGTAGACTCTGTCTGCTCCGCAAATGATATAGATGTGATTATATAATATGTGAAGGGAAGCACTTTCGAGAGCATTTCCCAAAATCACCACGAAAACGGGAATAAACGGGATTATTCGTTAAACGCGGGTGGAGTTGCGGGCGTAGGATCACTTCATCTCTTTCCCATGGATGTCGTAAAAGGCGACTAAGAAATAGACTTATAAACTTAGGATTCTTCTTTTAGGCGATGGGCTAGCAATCTGTCACTATTTGAATGGCCTATCAGTCATTTCAAGACTGTTGGCTCTGTCAGCCCTCAAGGAAAACCGACGTGATTATACGTACCAGATTTCCTATTCTTAAGAACACAGAACCGCACGGCACCCGATAGTTTCATTCCTTTGACTACCTACATACGAAAAAACTGGCCCTCATTTTCCTTGTCTCTTAAAATTAGTATAAATGCTCTCACAGATCATAAACATGTGTGTAATTAGTGCAGTCTCGTTGCGTGCGCCCGCGGCGGCCAGGGGCGGCGGCGTCAAAGAAATGTCAAACTGTATTCTTGTACAAAGCACGATAACCTCGGTTAATAAGGTATGAATACAACCTCTGAGCTCGAAAGTGAAGCATTTTTTGTTGGTTTAATTTTATACATACATACATATAACGTCTAAATCCGTTGCGGGGTAGACAGAGCCAACAGTCTTGAAAAGACTTAATAGGCCACGTTCAGCTAGACCACTCCATCTCTTTCCCATGGATGTCGTTAAAGGTGAGTACGGGATAAGATTATAAACTTGGGATTCCTCGTATAGGTGATGGGCTAGCTATCACTATTTGAATCTCAATTCCATCATGAAGCCATACAGATGTAGCCTTTCAGTCTGTTCAAGATTGTTGGCTCTGTCTACCCCGAAAGGGATATAGACGTGACTATATGTATTTATGCGGGCTGAACGGAGCGTAATCTTGTATATTCATATATATGTAGATTGACAGCAAAATATAAATAAACATTACTTTTTACTTATTTACTAAAATTTCCTAATCGAAAAACATAAGTTGTTTATGTTTTTAACAACAACAGGTCTGGAAAAGATTTGATTGGATGTTTTACGAATTGAATAAAAAAAACAGTATGTTATTAATAAGTCTGTACAACAATACACTTCTGATAACACCTTTTGTAGCATACAACGTAGATTAACCATGATAGATTCTTCCACGCGTACGAATTCGCGGGAGACAGCTATTTGATTATAAATTCGAAAAGTATTACTTAATTTATAGTACAAAGTGGGAATAATTATCCGTATCTTTATTACTACACATGTAAGTACTTAAACTGAGCTTAAAAAAGCACCAAGCTCCATGTTGAGAGGTGTTTATGACGCCCTTAGCGAATTCCCGAGCTGCGGACACAAAAACAAACTTACACGGTATAAATGATAGTTAAATGAGGTGGTATACGTTTTATTGTTGTAGTGGAAAAAATGTTAGTGTTTTTATTGAAAACGCGATATTATAATATCATTTCGTTCTGGAATAGTATGAAAAATTAATAGCTAAAGATGAACTGGACATTCGTTATGGGATAATACTGAAAAGAATGCCGTTGTATTTTCGACTTAGATATACATAAAATCACGCCTTTTCCCCGGTGGGGTAGACAGAGACTACGTCTTTCCACTTGCTCAGATCTCTGCATACTTCCATCGCTTTATCCACATTCATAACTCTCTTCATACAAGCTCGTCGGTTTCGGGCACTTTTGACCTGATCTTTTGCCAGGACGTCCTTAATTTGATCAAGATACGTTCGTCTAGGCCTTCCCACTCCTACCTTTCCATCCACAAGATGGAACTTTTCTATATATTTTGTGGTTAGCGTGGAAGGCTATTGGCTCTGTCTTCCCCGCATTGGATATGGACGTGATGATGAGATGAGTATATGTATGTATAGAGTGTAGAGGCGACGAGAAGGGTTAAAAAGTTAGCATTGGCAATTCCCAAGGCCATTTGGATATGACCCAACAAAATCATTGTCAAATAATTTGTAAGAGATTATGTTTGTTAATGATTCCATACTGATGTCAAAGGTAGAGAACATCATTGTGTGCTTGTCTTCCTGCAAAGATTGTAAAAATTATACACACATTATACTAACCGTTGACTGGTAGAGAATGCCAAACGGCATTAAGTCCGCCCTTTTGTACATTTCTTTTTGTGCAATAAAGTTTTAAATAAATAAATAGTTTATGAATAATTCAAAAATTCAAAATTCAAAATTTTTATTCATTATTATAGAATACTATTATATCGCTTAATAATTGTCGTATGGTTTAACAACTTGGTTGACGTCAAATAAATTACTTAAAAACTAAGTTTACTGCCGCTTCCAAGGCGTCAGTGCAGAAGAAGCGGTAACAAACTGCACTGCAGCATTTTCTTCAACAACGTCAACTTCACAATATTAAATTATACTTAGAATAGAATTGCATAATCCGAAAGATTGAACTCAGACCTGCGTTGTATAGTCAATAGCAGCCTAACGACGCTTTAAAAAGAGAAAGTATTGAATTCAGGTAATGAGGAACATTAAAAACTAACAATTTAATGCCTTTAATTTATTAAATCATTGTCTAATCGGTCCATGCAGAGTGTTTTGCTCTCGTGTGAACCCAACTAGTCTCACGGTATCAATATATTAATTAATCTTAGCGACACCTCTTTACGTGCTTATAAATCGTCTGTTCTTAACTTTATTATTTCTGTGATGTTATACTTTACATCACAGAATTTATATAAGTAATAATATTTATAGTATCACTCCATTTCATTTCATCTCCCATGGATGTCGTAAAAGGCGACTGAGGGAAAGGCTTATAAACTTGGGATTCTTCTTTTAGGCGATGGGCTAGCAACCTGTCACTATTTGAAGCTTAATGCAATCTTAAAGCCAAATAGCTGAACGTGGCCCATCAGTCTTTTCAAGACTGTTGGCTCCCGCAAGGGATATAGACGTGACTATATGTATGTATGTGAAAATTTTAAGACGGATAAAAAGATACTAGTTTTTACATACGGTATTTTTCATCCTGGTAAAAACTATATAGTTCCTGTGGAATTTGCGAAAATCCCGTTTTGAAGGTGGCGTTAAATTCGCGTGGTTAAGTTGGCACCAAACTCACGCGAGCGATTCTTATGGCAGTGTTAGACGTAAAATAACACTGTCATAAGAATTTTCATGTGTTTTACTTGGGTTTGTCTTTAAAAAAAAAGCCTTGATAAATTAAAAAAAAAGTTCTTTTTTTTTAAATAAACAAACTTGATAAACGTTCTTGTTATTCTTCTGCCAAAATTTTGATGTCACTTAAAATTTTACATCTACTTTCACACTAAGAACATTAAACGGCAAAATACTACGTAATATTTATTGTGATGTTACGAGTGTGTTGACATGACACCCAAAAAAAGGTAATGCCAAGTATTATGAAAGTTTAGCAAATGTTAGCATTATCATGCAAATAAATTATGTCAATAGAAACCTGTACTAAAACTGGTAATTCTGAAATTTCACTGGCAACTTTACGCAAACCGTACATACATATAATCACGTCTATATCCCTTGCGGGGTATACAGAGCCAACAATCTTGTAAAGAATGATAGGCCTCGTTCAGCTATTTGGCTTTAAGATAGAATTGAGATTCAAATAGTGACAGGTTGCTAGCCCATCGCCTAAAAAAGAATCCCAAGTATGTAAACCTATCCCTTAGTCGCCTTTTACGACATCCATGGGAAAGTGGTTCCATTATTTTTTGTATTGGTGCCGGGAACCACACGGCACTAAACGCAAACCATACCTACAATATTTCTACCTCGTCAATTATCTCTAGAGAATATTCTTCCAGCAGGCCCACGACAGTAAAATATAAAAAAAGGCATCTGCTTGTGTATGTACGTAATTGTAATTTATCCTACTAATATTATAAATGCGAAAGTTTGTGAGTATGTCAGGATGTCAGTATGGAGTTGCTTTCACGCAAAAACTACTGAACCGATTATGATGAAATTTGGTATGTAGGTACCTGAAGACCCAGAATAACATATAGACTACTTTTTATCCCGGAGTTCTCGCGGTATTAATAGGGTTTCCATGCGGACGAAGTCGCGGGCGGCCTCTAGTAAGATATAAACTTACTATTGTTCTTTAATTACTTATATTGACTAGCATAAAATATAAAATGAACTTAGTGCCCCATTTACATAAATGGTGACCAACCGTGGGGTCCTTTCGAATTCCATTGCGAAATTAGTTTGATAAACTGGCGACTCGCCCATATTTCCTACAGATTTTAAATACTAGTCTCACTACGGTTTTGTAAGAGAACCTAGCTAAGAACATGGTAAAGAATTAACTAAAACAATGAAAAAATGTCGCAAAGAAGAGACTTTATATATTTATTTACATCAAGGAAAAAAATTACAACTAGAACCTAGACTAAGGAGAAAATTTGTACAAAATTAAAAAAAAAAAAATTGAAAATTCAATAGCTATTTTCCAGCTAACGTATCAATAATCTGGTCACAAATTCAAACTAAGTAATTGATTTTGAAATTATAAAGTTTGCCGACTAAATAAAACTCCTTCAAATTCGCAAACTTCACATTGTGACAAAAAAAATATCGCAAAATAAAAAAAAACCTATACCCGTGGGATTTACACCAAACAATTATTTATTCTGTCGAAACCGAGGTAAACAAAATCTAGTAAAGAACTTTTAAAATAAGAACGCGCCTCGCCTTCTATACTCGAATAGCGTGCATTTTCTCAAAGTGAACATTTCTCATTTGGCAAGCGAGCGGGCCAAGGCGATCTACACGCCATCTGCAGCTCATTCAGACAACTGTATGAATGTACTCACTACCAAGGTCGCAGATGTAATGTAAACAACATAAGTTATTATAACTTGGGAATACTTTTAGACGATGGGCTAGCAACCTGTCACTATTTGAATCCCAATTCTATCATGAGAAGCTGAGCGTGGTCTATCGGTATTTTTAAGACTGTTGACTCTGTCTACCCCGCAAGGGATAAAGATGTGATTTCATGTATGCACTAGAGGCCGCCGGGCCGCCGCCGTATACTCACAAACTTTCGCAATATTAGTAGAATGTTATTATATCAAGTTTCCACGCAGTTTTGTCAGTGTACATAAGTCTTCTAGCGTGAGCGATGTTTCGGGTTTGACCGGCATAAGGGAAAGATTAGTCGCCTACCCCTTAGTAGCCTTTTACGACATCCTTGGTAGAGAGATAGAGTGGTCCTATTCTTTTTTCTATTGGTGCCAAGAACCACACGGCACATTTCTTACGCTCGCTACTATTGGCCGAGCGCGCCACAATCTCCGGCTGTGATTGGTTGATGGCATGTGACGTTTGAGATGTCGCCACAGCAATTCCTCCTGGCGTTAATTCTGGACACCGTTTTCTCGAAGATTTTTCATTTGGCCATCAAGCGGGGAGCCGACCAAGGCGATCTCCACGCCATCTGCAGCTCATTCAGATAAATAAATATATACGGGACAAATTACACTGATTGAAATAGCCTCGAAGTAAGTTCGAGACTTGTGTTACGAGATACTAACTCAACGATACTATATTTTATAATAAATACTTATATAGATAAACATCCAAGACCCAGGCCAATCGGAGAAAGTTCTTTTCTCATCATGCGCTGGCCGGGATCACAGACAAGCGCACTACCGCTGCGCCACAGAGGCCGTCAACTGTATGAATGTACTCACTAGCAAGGTCGCAGATGTGATGTAAACAACTCTTTAAAGGTAAGTTCCATTAGACTGCACTAAGGTACACTATAGTTTTGTCGGGACTTCGCTAGCGATTATTGGCCTTTATGGCAAAATCACACGGTAACAGTACCTTATAAAATAAAAGAATATAATTATTAGGTGAAATCCTTTTCATATTCATAATAATTTATTTCAAAAACAATATACATTGTGTAGAAATTTGATAGTAACTAATATTATAATACATTAAACATTTAACACAAAGATTTGACCTCGAGAGAAACCTGATGCTGCCACCTTTCATCGGTCACATTACTTCCGAAGACGATTAGCTGGCGTCTTCCTTATGTCATTGGAAAGTAATTGATGTAAATACTTGGTTGATTGTTTTACAAGTAATAACTTAAGAACTAGACTGCTATACTGGCTGGCAGTAAAGCAAAGCACTAGTTTTTAAAAAATACCGATTAAACTACCGCTGTTTTGCTTTTTATTATGACGTGAAACGAGACAGTGATAGTTTTTTGCGCGATAAAAACGGCGTCGCGCGTGCAATGCTACGGGGTCAGAACTAAATATCTATACTAATATTATAAAGCTGAAGAGTTAATTTGAACGCGCTAATCTCAGGAACAATTGGTTCGTATTGAAAAATTATTTTCGCGTTGAATAGACCATTTGTCGAGGAAGGCTTAAGGCTATATTACATCACGCTGTAACTATAAGGAGCAAAGAAATAATGGAAATGTGAAAAAAAACGGGGAAAATTATTCATCCTTGAGGGCTTCAATGACGCCCAAAATAACTATTCGACGCGAACGAAGTCGCAGGCACAGCTACTACGCAATAAAGTGCACATGCACATAAAAACCATAATTACAAGTCTGTCTGTATGAGTTATTTTTAATCCATACTTCTCACTTATAATGACCATTATGCATTATATTTTCGGAGTAATGAACTAAAAATGACCTCAAATTACATTGAAAGATCCATTGAACTTGGCCGAGGTGATGTAACTCGGTGATCTTCAAATTTTAATGTAATAGCGATGACTTTAATGCACGTTATTATGTCTAGAGTGCGTGCGCGCAGCCTAATTTGAGTCGGTGTTAAAGTGAAGCTAACGCAAAATAAAGCTTTACTGTGGTTTTACTGGAGTAAGTCCGCGACTCCACCCGCGTCATAAAACATATCCCGTTAATTTCCTTTCACGCTAGAAAATGACTATCCTTTCGTAGTGCATATTGGAATCGGTCCAGCGGTTTAGACTTTTGCTATGGCATAAGAATAGATTTATTAAACGGTTTTATTTTTAAAATTGGATACAAGGTATCACTTTTTGACGTCACACCACTGTAATCTAATGATTATCTACTACTACCGCTGCCAAAGCGAATGTGTAGAAGAAGCAGCGGAAGCAACTACACTGCAGCATTTTCACAGGACTTCAATTTACATATATAGAACACTTTAATCTAAATCGTGGACGAATGCACATTGTCTACATTTAAAAAACATGAATGAATTTAAAACTTATGATATCAGTACGAATATTTCATCAAATTCGTCACTCATAATATAAGTAAGATATTCATTATAGTTTTTTCTGTAAAATTATAACTCGTTTAATTCATTTACTATTCCACAATTTCTACTCCTACTTTTCTCACTCTAAATTAATAAAGCCCTTTTAATCCAGGTATGGCTGGAAGAGATCCCACCTTCGAATAACTATTTCAGTTAGCATCTGTACGTGTATTTTTTTATTCAAAAAAAAATCTTTGCTTTCGTGTGAAAAACTAAAGAAGATCGCCTTAAATCTGTTCCCACGCAGGCGGGCGTTAGGCGCAGGCGCAGCGTATTGTCTCCGGGCGCCTGCCTCGGATTAGGTAATTATCAATAATCGATGAGCGTGAAGCTATTATAATTTTAGCTTTTGGGTGGCGTGTGAGAATTCTTTGGTGCCAAGACTACTTGCAGATTATTTTCATCTCTCATATTGGAATGTGCCGTGTGGTTCCCGGCACCGATAGAAAAAAATATTTTATTTAATATTTGGTGTAGGTATAAATACATTTATTTAGTTTAACCCCTCATAAATTTCTCTGTCAGACCCAATGGTTGACTGGTAGATAATGCTTCCAGCATTAAGTCCGCCAATTGTGCTATTATTTAATATACATATATTTATATTTTGTGCAATGAAGTTTAAATAAATAAATAGAAAAGACTAAGACCACTCCGACTCATTCCCATGGATGTGTTTTCATAAGATGTCCAAGTCGATCTACTTGTTAAAAACGTAAAATATTTTTAATATTGGCATGATAATAACTTATGTAATAACTTAAGACAGAAGGTCCTTTAAGTAGAGACTAAATAGATTAACCGACTTGGTATTACATGGATCTCACAACTTTTTACGGTAGAAAGACTGAGCTGCGAGACTTGTTTTTATTACAGGATGTTTTGATGGCATCTATCTTATATTTTAAACTAGCGACCCGCCCCGGCTTCGCACGTGTGCAAAATTATAAATGTTATTATACATAAAAACCTTCCTCTTGAATCACTCTACCTGTTACAAAAAACCGCATCAAAATCCGTGGCGTAATTTTAAAGATTTAAGCATACAGACAAACAGACTAAAATAGCGACTTTGTTTTATACTATGTAGTGATGCGAAAGTATATTTTTTTGTTTGTTGTCTCTTCACGCGTTAACTACTGCAACATGCAGCATCTTGCAATTTTGCGTAAATATAATTAACAGCCTGAAGAAGGACAAAGGATACTTTTCATACCGGTGAAGACTAAAGAGTAGGACCACTCCATCTCGTTCCCATGGATGTCGTAAAAGGCGACTAAGGGATAGGCTTATAAACTTGGGATTCTTCTTTTAGGCGATGGGCTAGCAACCCGTCACTATTTGAATCTCAATTCTATCATTATAAGCCAAACAGCTGAAAGTGGCCTATCACCCAAGTAACAATTAGGCGCTAAAGTAAGATTTATAATAAGTCTATAAAAGCGCTAACTAGATTCTAAAGTGGTTTATGGGTGTAACAAATTAGTGTTAGAGCGCGCTCTAACCCTACTTTACCCCCGAATTGGGCACAATTTTTATATTACTTAAGGTTGTATAATGACGGTATACAAGAGTTATGGTAATTGGCTAAGAGGTACAATTAGTGCTATAAGAAAGTTATTATAGCGGTAACAGGATCTCTTAGCGATACAAGAGGGGTAAATAAGCGTCAACTGACTCCTTAAGCGGTACAGTAGAGATACAAAGGCGTTAATTATATTTTCAAGCGCTAAAAGGGAGGTAAATAGGTGTTTTGTAACGGTCTGAACGCTATTCAAGATAATTAAACTAATTTTGTGATCTAATAATAAATAATTTTATTTTCAATGGCTATAAGTTTACGACTAATGATTTTTATATTAAACAAAAAAAAGTGATATTGTATGGTGAGAAAGGAAGCATATTTTTGCTGCGAAGGGAAGTACACTGTGAATATGTTACATATTTATTGGCAAATAATTCGAGCGCCCGATGTATGTTGTCTATTTACTGAAAACTTTTCCACGTATTTACAACAATTTTTGTTTATTTTGGTTGCGACGCCATTGTCAAAAACAAGTAGTCAATATAAGAAATACAGTAGTGACCTTAAGCGCTATTACTTTACCTTTAGTCACAAAAAAGTAACAATAGACGCTATAGGATCTGTTATAGCGAAAAATTATACTCCTATTTGACTTAAGGTAATGCAAGAGAGTTTTGTATAACTTCAAGCATTTGGTTCTATATAAGATTAAATAAACACTATTGTAAGGCTGGTAGCGCTTATTAACGCTATTGTGCAACTTTAGGTTCTTGTAAAGAGTTTATTATCACCTGCATAGCACTTTTGGAGGTAGTAGCTAATTCTTATTCTTATTTAGATCTTAGAGTTCTAAGATTCACTTAAAGCTATAACACAAAATGCTGTGCATGTACAACAGTGTTAAGATTTGCCATAATACATCTATAACCTTTAAGCTCGCCTAATTGTCGCGCTTGTAACTCTGTATTATAAGTAGAAGTGATATACGTTACTTGGTACGCCACTTTATCGCCAATAGTCATAAGTGTTGCTACTGTAATGCCTTTGTAGCCCACTAAGTAACAAAATAAGCTCTAATCGTCGCCTAAATGTTTGTTGGGCAGTCTTTTCAAGACTGTTGGCTCTGTCTACCCCGTAAGGGATAAAGACGTGATGTATGTATGTATGTAAAGACTAGAGTACCCGTGGGATTTGCGAAAAACCTGTATCCTTTTGTAGGTAGCGCTAAATTCGTCACTTTTGTGGGATTTAATTAATTGCTTTTTGTAGGTGGAGCTGTATAAGCGTAGGCGAAGCTGTGGGTATTTTTTTTTGTCCTAAAGCAAATGTAGGTATAAGTGTTTTGCAGACTCTGACGCAAAAAACAATGTTACCAACACATGTGTGTCGATAACAAAGCAATCTGTAACAAAAATATGAGGGGAGCAATGATAGCCGCCGCGCCGCGTCGTAACTAAAGGGAATAGCTGAGTGGGCGATATTGCTGCCTTAGGGCGCGTTCAGACTGCTGATTTATACTTCACTAGCTACCACCCCGGGCTTCGCATCGGTGGGAATTCCTAAAATGCTTCCTTAGGATGCCTTTGTTAAAAGAGCATTAGTAATGTTTACCTTTTACGTTTTTGCGCCGTGTGGTTCCCGGCACTAATTGTAAAAAAGAATGTAGCAGATGATGTTGATTGAGAATCAAATCGTGGCTTTCGCGAAATGTCCACTGGTCGTAAAATATCCCTGGTCGTTAAATGTCCCTGGTCGTAGAATGTCACCTGGCCGTAGAATATCCCCTGGTCGCAAAATGTCACCTGGCCGTAGAATGTCCCCTGGTCGCAAAATGTCACTTGGCCGTAGAATATCTCTTTTGCTGAACGTGGCCTTTCAGTCTTTGCGAGACTGATGCTCTGTATACCCCGTTATGAATAAAGAAGTCATTATACATATGTATGTATGTATATTTCTCGCTAAACATTTCGACAGATATTAAAAATAAAATTCCATGTATTAAATTAAGTGAACTTTTTACATTAAACTACACCCTTACAGCCACAGTAAAGTCAGCTATGACATAATTAACTCGACTACTTAGTTATAACTTGTGCAAGTTACTCGTAAACTGTTCATTGAAAACGGGTGAACGAAACTATAACGGTATTCCTAGTTATAAGTGAAGATCTACTATTAGTGTATTGTATACAGACAGACAGACAGACTTCCAATAAGACACAATAAGTACATACATACATCCATATGGTCACGTCTATATCCCTTGTGGGGTAGACAGACCCAACAGTCTTGAAAAGACTGATTGGCCACGTTCAGCTTTTTGGCTTAATGATAGAATTGAGATTGAAATAGTGATAGGTTGCTAGCCCATCGCCTAAAAAAGAATCCCAAGTTTGTAAGCCTATCTCTTAGTCGCCTTTTACGACATCCATGGGATAAGATGAAGTGGTCCTATTCTTTTTCATATTGGTTCCGGGAACCACAAGGCACAATGTCCACATACAATACGTAATACGTTTCTTCTGCACTGAATAAATAAATAAATAATCGTTTATTTTTCTCTAAACTTATTAGTAGTACCTAAGTACACATAGTTCAGCTTATGGCAACTGAAGCGTTGGAACCGGCAGTAAACTTAGTTTTAAGGTAATTTATTTGACGTCAACCAATGTTGTGAAACCAAAAGATATGACAATTATTAAGTGATGTTGAAATGTCCCATAATAATGAATACAAATTTCGAATTTGAATCTCAATCTATATATAGGCAATTAATGTACCGTGTGGACGCTTTAGAATAAAACCATTCCATATCTTTCCCGTGGATGTCGTAAAAGGCGACTAATGACCTTGAAATTGCACGATGTGCTAGCAGTCACTATTTGAATAATAAATGAATATATACGGGACAAATTACACTGATTGAGTTAGCCTCGAAGTAAGTTCGAGACTTGTATTACGAATACTAACTCAACGATACTTTATTTTATAATAAATACTTAGATAGATAAACATCATTAAGCCGTACAACTG
This sequence comes from Amyelois transitella, assembly GCF_032362555.1. Lineage (NCBI taxonomy): Eukaryota > Metazoa > Arthropoda > Insecta > Lepidoptera > Pyralidae > Amyelois > Amyelois transitella. Next base: position 738,077 of record NC_083506.1, on the reverse strand, counting down.
AACGTGGCCTTTCAGTTTTTTCAAGACTGTTGTCTACCCCACAAGGTATATAAGCGCTGTTAAGTTTAACAGCTTCCTTAGAAATAAAGGTGCAAAAGTCATGGGTCGTTCAGTATTTCGACTCCCACTGGTGGGCGAAGTTAATGGCCTATTGCAAAACGTAATAAAATTGACTTCAATATTCTTAAACGTTCTACTGTGTAACGGGAAATTGATATTTTACGGTTATTTTATTGGCTGTGCTAGCTTGGTTTGATAAGGTTATATATACAAATTATCTGTGGCATGGTCCCGGGTTCGAATCCCGGCCAGGACATGATGAGAAAAGAACTTTTTCTGATTGGCCCCGGTCTTGGATGTTAAAGTCTATAATATAAAAATGACTCGCTAAATGTGTTGGTAAGCGCATAACTCAAGAACGCCTGGACCAATTTTACCAATTTTTTTTTTTATATTCGTCGAAGCTTAAGGATGGTTTTTACGGCGAAAAATACCAAACAATTGCCTAAAAAACCTTAAAACAATCCTTTTCTTTATCCCATACAAACGTTTTGAGATTTCTCGCTTTGCTGCTTCCCTTCCCGTGCTGACTGTAAAAGTCTATTAAGGGAAAGGCTCATTTGTAAACTTGGGATTCTTCTTTTTCTTTCTTTATGACTCTCACCATTAAGCCATACAGCGCGCTGAACATGGCGTTGCACTCTCTTCGCGACTATTGGCTCTGTCTACCTCGTAACGTAAAAAGACGTGATTGTTGATTTGGATGGTGTCTCGACATTGTTTATTTTGTTTGTTGATATTAAGTATGGCAAGGATAATGACTCAGAAGATATTTTTTCATTCCAAGACATTCTTGATAATACAAACATGTTTCAACATAATAATTGCTCGGTTTAAAAAAAAAACAATGGGATTCTCTACAAAAACGGATAATTACTTCGAAATGTCATGTTGTTTTAACAAACAAACAGACGAACGTTTACAATTGTTTCGTGAGAAACTGAATTACAATTTTACAAGAAATTTATTTACGTTTACAAACATACTTACAAGTGTGTGGTCCAAGAAATGTTAAATGTTATTCAAATATATATTGTAATATCCCCAAAAATATTGTAATAACAAGCCATCACACGTTTTCTTCTGAATTAATCTTCTAAACGTAAATATACCTAAGTAAGAGTCTGGTTTAACACAGGATACTACTTTTCATACCGGTAAAAGCTACTCGTATATTTTCCGTGGGATTTGCGAAAAACGTGGTTGTTTTGTAGGTACTTTTTCAGTCATAATTATTATCACACTTACATACATACATATAGTCACGTCTGTATCCCTTGCGGGGTAGACTTTGCTTACTATTATTACTTTCAGCTGTATGGTTTTATGATGGAATTGAGATTCAAATAGTGACAGATTGCTAGCCCATCGCCTAAAAGAAGCATCCCAAGTTTATAAGCCTATCCTTTTACGACGTCCATGGGAAAGATATGAAGTGGTTCTATTCTAACATTACCACACGGCAAATATCACATTTAGGTATTACTATTAGAAGACGTAATTTCCATGACAGAATGAAACAAGAAAAAATAAATAAACAATTTATAATAATCCACTGCCGGTCATTTTAACATACGATTACATATTATTCTCACACTTTCTTTGCTCATTAGCTATTGTTCGAACGACCATAATCCAAGACCCCTCACATCCCTTTTAATGTTTGAAAATGATGTAAATCCCATATAATTATCAGCTCTATTTTAAATGGTCGTTTTCAACGCCTCTTATGAGCAATTTTTAATCATTGCATTACTAAAGTCATGGTGGCTTCATCCTTTTGATTTTATCGATTTATGCCTTAACGAGATGAATGTAAAGTTCAATTTGAAATGTATGTTTTTGATATCATTTCTAGGATTATTGCCGATGTAATGAGTAATCGATTCTGAGTCCTTTGTATTGTGGATTATACCATATTTTAATTATCGGCCTGTAATTATTCGATCTTTGAAAACGTTCGATACATTTTTTTTTAGTCTGTGTCAATAATTATACAAATTGCTTTACTTGTACATATAAAATCAACAACATTTACAGATTTTTAGTGCAATTTCGCTCCCGTGGGAATTTCGGAAATAAAAGTAGGTATCTGAAGAAGATCAAACAACTTAGATTCGAGCTAGCTCAATCAATATTATATTTATTTTAGACACAAAAATATATGAGCCTCTTTGTAGGTACTTTTTTTTAAAATACTCGTATATTAAAAATAGTACACTTTGTCGTGACTTTGTAAATTCATTTCAAAAACAGTTTTTCTTTAATATAAGAATTATTAGGTTTCACCTATGTATGTATATAATACAACCCTGATATGTATGTCTGTACGTACATATTGCAAAGAGAAACCGTATCGGATCGTGGTAGTTACCGACAATTGCAAACAAAGCTAATGAGAATGAGAGAAATGCTGTCTGTCTGTTATAAACGCCCCGTGAAATCTTAGATATTAGAAACATTTGTCTAAACACCGGCTAAGCGTGAGTCGGGCGTTGAAAATACGCATACATATAGTCACGTCTATATCCCTTGCGGGGTAGACAGAGCCACTAGTCTTGAAAAGACTGAATGGCCTCGTTCAGCTATTTGGCTTAAGGATAGAATTGAGATTCAAATAGTGACAGGTTGTTAGCCCATCGCCTAAAAAAGAATCGCAAATTTGTAAGCCTATCCCTTAGTCGCCTTTTAGAACATCCATGGGAAAGATATGGAGTGGTCCTATTATTTTTTGTATTGGTGCCGGGAACCACACGGCACATATGACATTATTTCAAAACTTTACTACCCTATTCTGTTCACAAAATTATACCACTACATTATTAAAAAAGTTCTATTTTCTCTGTTTGTATGTGTGCGTCAATCTCGAAAAGTTGTGATTGGATTTTGTTGAAATGTTCAAAAGAGGGGTTTTTGAGGAACATTTATATCTATTAATGCTACTCGTGCGAAGTCAGGGCGGGTTGCTAGTATAAGATAACCTGTTCTGGGCCGGTACATCCGCCAATTGAGATTTCTTAAAGGTCCCTTTTCAAAACAATCACCACGTTAATTAATAACAAAAAAAGGTTGTTAGTTTGACTAATTTCAAAACTACCCGCACAATTTCCTAGGCGAAGTCATGGAAATCAGCTAGTTAAACTCGAATCGAATGCCGATTAGACAAGTTGATCTAGTCAAAAAGCGGGATTGACAATGCTTTTTCGCTTTGACGAGTTGAAAGCCCGGCTGAGACCATGTATGGAACTTCCAATTAGAAGCTTTACAATGGCCGGCGATGTTATTGAACTGAGCTTATGTAACAGGAAGTAATTTGAGTGATGAAGCTTAAAGTTTATTTAAATTATCGTAAAAAGCAGATTAAATGATTATTATTGAGATATAATGATAGGTTATGATGATATTAGTACTGTTGGACATTATGGTCAAGTCTTTATTAAGTACTAGAGGCCGCCCGCGACTTCGTCCGCATGGAAACCCTATCAATCCCGCGGGAACTCCGAGGTAGCCTATATGATATTCTGGGTCTTCAGCTAACTACATACTCGTACCAAATTTCATCGTAATCGGTTCAGTAGTTTTTTCGTGAAAGAGTAACAAACATCCATAAGGACATCCTAACATACTCACAAACTTTCGCATTTATAATATTAGTAGGATAATAAATAAATTTCGTGAGATTTGACGTAAGTACTAAACCCGAAACCGACGAGCTTGCATGAAGAGAGTTATGAATGTGGACGAAGCGAAGGAAGTATGCAGAGATCAAGTGGAAAGATGTAGTCTCTGCCTACCCCTCCGGGAAAGAGGCGTGATTTTATGTATGTATGTATAATATAAAGTGGTAACTAATAGCAAAGATTCAAACTATCTAAGTCACACCCGAGTGTGTACGTTCCTAAAAATAGTGTGTGGTCCTGCGCGGCCATTCTTCGCAAGTTGTTGGACAATGGCGCTAATCTCCCATCTCCCATATTGTCTACCAGCCGCTCTAATAGTTGGGATCCAGGAGTGGGATGCTGTGGATGCGGTGGGTCGTGGGTTTTTGGTAATGGTACGTTACGAGTCAAGAAGTTTGGTTGAGTTAAACTTCTTTAAATTTGACTTTACTGTCGAAAAACGAACGGTTTTATACGATAATTAGCTGAGCTCGCGACTTCGTCCGCGTGGAATAGTTATTTTGTTCATCATTGAAGCCCTCAAGGATGAATAATTTACCCCGGTTTTTTTTCACATTTTCCATTATTTCTTAGCTCCTAATAGTTGCAGCGTGATGTTATATACCCTAAAGCCTTCCTCGATAAATGGTGGAATAGAATAGAATCTTTATTTGCTTAAATTAGCAAATTAAAAAAAAAAGTCGGCACGTGTTATTATTTCCATGTCATTCACTGTCTTCAATATTCTTCTATATTTTTTCTCTAAAACCGATAAATAAATAGTTCGCTAAACAGATCGATTTTGATGAAATTTTCTGTGAAGAAAATAATTAACCTCGGTTCAATTGGAACTAACCAATAGATCCGAGGTTTATTACTTTATTCTCAAAATTCCTACGGAAACAAGAACTTTAGTTTCATTAATGTTGGAAATTCTAATTCCGTGTCGTGTGGTTCTTAGCACTTTAGAATAGGACCACTCCATCTCTTTCCCATGGATATAGTAAAAGGCGTCTAAGTTATAGGCTAATAAACTTAAGATTCTTCTTTTAGGCGATGGGCTAGCAACCTGTCACTATTTGAATCTCCCATTAGAAAGCGATACCTACACCTGAACATGGCCTTTCACTCTTTTCAAGACTGTTAGCTCTGTCTAACCCTCAAGGGATATAGACGTGACAATATGTATGTAAACCTATCCTTCTAAGCTACTTTCGATTCCTCTCAGTAAGGCCGTTTCCCACAGTCGGCAAGACATGGCCTTTCGGTCTTTTCAAGACTGTTAGCTCCGTCTACCCCGCAAGGGATATAGACGTGACAATGTGTATGTAAATTGTTATTCCTAAAAATCTCATCCACTCGCCCTGAATCCCGGACCTTGTAACAAGGCGACCGCCGGCGGCATTCATTGTTCCACTCTATTGTACTTTTTCGCCACCTCTCGTCCGCTAATGGCGCGTTCTATACAATTACTATGCAGCAATTGTTAAATGTTGTACTTGGGATGTAATAAATGATATGATTGCTGTTTTTACATACATACAAACATATGGCCATGTCTATATCCCTTGCGGGGTAGACACAGCCAACAGTCTTGAAATGACTGAACGGCCACGTTCAGCTATTTGGCTTAATGATAGAATTGAGATTCAAATTGTGACAGGTTGCTCGCCTATCGCTTAAAAAAGAATCCCAAGTTTGTAAGCCTATCCCTTAGTCTTATAAACTTGGAATTGTTCTCTTAGGCGATGGGCTGGCAACCTGTCACTATTTGAATCTCAATTCTATCATCAAGCCACAAAGCCGAACGTCTCCTATCAGTCTTTTGGCTCTGTCTACCCCACATTGATATAGACGCGTCTATATGTGTTGATTGGCATCGCTTCTCTCAGTCGGACAAAAGCCCATACAGATGTAACTTTGTGCATTTAAACCTATCCTTTTAAAATTAAATTGAAATGCATAATAAGCTACTTTCGATCCCTCCCAGATAAGGCCGTTTCCCACAGTCGGCAAGACGAGAAAATCATAATATATTTGTTGGACGATGTCTGAAGATGGCATTGGTTGATGTGCCGGGCATATCTTGGCAGTGGAGACCAGGGCTTATCGGCCTATCTGTACCACTCACTCCGATCATTGGCTAAGCGAATATATTTCATGTAAGGGTTGGTGCAAATTAAGAAAGAAGAGCGATTAGTACCGATGAAAATTCTGCACAAATATAATTGTAAGCCTTGTGTTGTCACTTGACAGTGACATTTCAGCATTTTCTAGTTCAGTCTAAAGAGGGAGCCACTAATGAAAAGAACGTCAAAAGTGTCAAATAAACAGAATTGAATACGGTCTACCGATTAATCATTTTGAATTATAAACGATACAATATTCAGTGAATCTTAGATGTGTACATGTGAATTTACTTTCAGTGCAAAGACAATATCTGTACTATGTAACCAAGTGTAGTAATAAAAATTGTACTTAAAGCATGAACATTTAATTGGCGATTCTCTGTTTTTTAGGTTAGTATTTCATTAGTTGATACTAGTAAGTAATGTAAAACTTATTTGTTTTTAATCAATAAACACTGTTTTTAAGATGAATCAAATGGTGTTTGCTTTAAAGGAGAAAACCCATATATCACAAAATCTGTATGTTAATTATTTCTGCCAAAAAGACGTTCAAAATTAACCGATGAGCTTGCATGAAGAGTAGTGAATGTGAGCGAAAAAAGTACGCATAGCAGAGGTTGTGAAAAAGTCTCTGTCTACTTCTTCGGGGAAGAGGCGTGATCTTAGGTATGTCATGTAATCATTGTCAAGAATATCCTAAACCGTATATTTAATTGTTAAAGTTACTTGCTCAAATCTTTACATCTATTCTTGATTTGAGCAAGCAAATGGTAAATGGATATCCCTCTAAGTTCAAATTGTCTAGAACCATTTTGTTTATGATAGAGTATTTCACAACTAGCTAACCTGAAAAAGAGAGATAGAAAGAGAACGTACTTATTGATTTTAGAAAAGTTTTTATTATTTCCATCTTCTTTTGACTTGCACCAACCCTTGCCTAAGTCCGACGCACGCGCATACCCTAATCTGAGCCATCGATCCAAGCTAATTGATCGCTTGCACCTGGCCACAGAGCGCAGCACGGCATTCCTCTGAAACTCTATCGCGGCCATTTAATATCGCCGATTCTTTACAATTGATATGTATTTCTTGAGAGCAGTTCAATTCGTATGCATCATGTTATCTTGGTAGCGTGTTGGGGCAATTTTATTTGGTCGTGTAATTTAACAGCTGATGAAGATGCTCTTACGGTGAGGGAAAACATCGTGTGGAAACCTGTGCATTCAGGTCACTGCATGTATTACCATGAACGATCCAATACGGGTTAGGTTGCCTTGCAAAGGTTGCGGAGGTCAGACGGGAGTCGCTTCCTGTAAAATCCTGACTCACCAATCCAGGATCCATGGTCAAGGGTTTACCCCGGGCTCCTCTCCATTGTTGAGAAAGTAACCGGGATTACAGCCAGGAAGAAGAACAAAGGCTAGAAGTTTACATACATACATATGGTCACGTCTATATCCCTAGCGGGGTAGACAGAGCCAACAGTCTTGAAAAGACTGAATTCTTACGTTCAGCAATTTGGCTTAATGATAGAATTGAGATAAGTTTAACATGTAGATGTTATTATTTTATCAGACTAAAAGTAAGACAATTACATTTTTTTTAACAGGCACGCTTCTCTGTAATTTCATGTTTATTTGTACGGTAATGGTCCGATACTAAACATTGTAATCATGTTTGTTTGGTAACCATATGTTGTAATCAAGATCAGTAATTTCAAATTTAAGTAGGAGTAATTGCTACATGGTAGACATTTTTGTAAGGGTTCGACTTCAAGCGAAATATTTAATGATACCATTATCATTAATTTATGTTATTTGCAAATTATCAAAGAGTACAACAAAGATTTTACATAATCTAATTAATTATATCATTACGCCAAACAGCTGAATGTCGCCTATCAGTCTCGTCAAGACTATTGGGTATGTCTACCCCGCAAGGGATATAGACGTTACCATATGTATGTATTTATGTACATCAAGGAAAATAAGAATAAAACTTAATACATAAGCATCTACAGAAGATACGCAGTACCTACAATTGCAACATTGCAAAAACCAAACAATGTATTTCAATTCCCAGATTCCCACGGCTGCATATTTTCAAACAAATCTGATTTTAATTGTTTTCTGCGATTAAAAATGATCTAGAATTTTCGCAAACATTATTGTTAGTGCATTACTTTTGGTTGCATCATTTTATTACTGCTTAATGTTGTGAAACTGTTAAATAATTATGAGTTTTTAGATTGAAAAGAAAAATCTATACTATGTAATATTATAAAGCTGAAGAGTTTGTTTACTTGAACGCGCTAATCTCAGGAGCTACTGGTTAGAATAGAAAAAATATTTTTGTGTTAAATGGACCATTTATCGAGGAAGGCTTTAGGCTATACAACATCACGCTGCAACTATAAAGAGCAAAGGCGGTTTATATGGCAGTCAGTCAAATAATCAGTTTTATTAATATTTAATGTTTAGTTTGTAATAAATTAAGTACTTATGTAGAATTTTAATAAAGATTTTTTTATTAATAAACTTATAAATATATACCTATATTAGGTTGTAAATATAAATCAACATGTGCAAGGACACAAATAAGTGCATGTGATCTGAACTGTACTTTTAAATGATGAACCTACATACACACATACATAAAATCACGCCTTTTTCCCGGTGGGGTAGGCAGAGGCTACATCACTCCACTTGCCACGATCTCTGCACGATCTCTAAATGATGTAACCACATATTATATGAAACAGATGAAATGTATCACAAATTTATCAAGTAACAGTTACGTGATAGACTATTCTTTAGAAATAGGCACGTTCCCACATCAATACAATCCACATAACTTCACAGAGACGTCATTCAGAACTCGGTATCGCCACTTTTTATCAGTGTCACAAAAACTACACACGCAACTTGTATCAAATTACGTTATTCGGTTTCGAAGTGGTTTCTTTTCACTAATTATTTATTCACGAAGCAACGTGGTGAACATTAATTGTTTCGAAAATTGATATTTTTAATTTTTTTTAAGTGAAATTGTTTATCTAAATTACTTTGTAATTTACGAAGCTTAACCTCACATAACAGTTATTGAAAAAAAATTGGTAGTTACAGTGTTTTATGAAGTTGATAATATTTCTGTACTTGATACAATTAGTAATTTATTACTAATCTCCGTTGGAGATACGTTCTTGCCTATTGCACACACGGTCCCAGGTTCAATCTTCTGAGAAAACAAAATCAATAGTTGTCTTTCTAATCTGATAATTTTTTTTCTGTATGACATCATAATTTTAAGTCAAATAGGTTTTTACCATATTTGCTACCTATTTCCTAATCCCGTAAGATTTTTCGAAAATCATATTTAAAAGCTTCATCCTACTAATATTATAAATTTTGTGAGTATGTCAGGATGTCACTATGGATGTTTGTTACTCTTTTACGCAAAAACTACTGAACCGATTACTATGAAATTTGGTATGTAGGTAGCTGAAGACTCAGAATAATATATAGGCTTTTTATTTCCCGCGGGATTGATAGGGATTCCATGCGGACGAAGTTGCGGGCGGCCTCTAGTAAAATCTTTTCAGTATAACTAACTACTCAAAACAATCATTGACTCACACTCACTCAACTCCAATATAAACAAAGTCAGGCGCTTACCTCAGTATTATGTTGTTTGGTCACGTCCGCTATGTCTCGGAAACTCGGTGACTTGCTTTAGCAAAATCTGGAACAAAAATAACATTTTATTTCAGTTTTCAACTCTTATAGTATTAGATGTAGTCTCTGCCTACCTCTCCGGGAAAAAGGTGTGATTTTATGTATGTGTGTATGTTCAATTTATGATTGAGTATGTACTTGGTTTAACTCAAGACCCGTGGTTAAGAAAATTTCTATTCAGTCAGCGAAAGAAGTATGCAGAAATCGTGGCAAGTGATAAGATGTAGTCTCTGCCTACCCCTCCGGGAAAAAGGCGTGATTGTGTGGATGTGTGTTTGATACTCTTTCACGCAAAATATACTTGACGGATTTGGACGAAATTTGGTACACGGGTAGATATAAATTCGAACAATATAAATAATAATTACTTTTTATTCCAAAATTCGGGGCGCGACTAGTGTATAAAGAAATCTTCAGCAAGTGAATGCAGATTGCGTCATGGACGGACAGGTTATCACACTCATTCCAGATTTAAAATTTCACCATAAGGAAAGGAACTGACGAAAAAAATGCACACGAACCAGTGTGCATCGAAAGCGAATGTTTCGTAACCCATGAGGTTCGATTCTCAAATAATCGAAAAAAGTGTGCGTTCGAATACATTTTGAAAATTTCTTTTCGTATTTTATTTGAAAAAAAAACTGTTTACGTCGTAAACACTATCATAACTTTAATGCGCCTACAGGAAAAAAACTATGGAGGCATTGGTCCTATACACGTTATACTAAAAATGCATAATTTGAATATTTTATTTAAAATTTAATGGTTTTATTGTTAAATAAAATAATTACTAAATATGAAACACGTACAGTCCCTGCATAGTATTAGCCTGCAAGATTTAAATTTATTAATATTTTAAATTACACAAATTTTGTAGATCAAACAGCTGAACGTGGCCTATAGTGGCCGTATATTGTAGGTCATTTGTATATCATAATATTTTTGAAAAGCGAATTTTTGCTTGAGAATGTAATTTTTCGAACGCCAACTTCTCGATTGACTCTGAGAATCGTTCCCCCGGCCACTGTAAGTGGTCACATGTGTTTACGTAATGTGACATTTGCACACTGCACCCAAAGGTCACGTGGTAATCAGTTAATTTGATCTCACGATGATTTTAAGAACGTAGTTAAAAGTTATTATTGCGAAAGTTTTGAAGTGTTGGTTGGTTTTAGAATAGTTAATTGATAGGTGTCTCGGAATGACTGGGTAAATATATACGGGAAAAATTACACTGACTGAGTTAGCCTCGAAGTAAGTTCGAGACTTGTGTTACGAGATACTAACTCAACGATACTATATTTTATAATAAATACTTATATAGATAAACATCCAAGACCCAAGCCAATCAGAAAAAGTTCTTTTCTCATCATGCCCTGGCCAGGATTCGAACCCGGGACCCCTCCGGTGTCACAGACAAGCGTACTACCGCTGCGCCACAGAGGCCTTATAGAGTAGTAGGTATATTTTTCAATTGTATTCTTGTGTTCATCTTAAATACTCCAATTTATTTATCGAATGCAATATATCGATGATGCAATAAAAAGAAATGCATTTTTTTTCTTCTAAGCTTTGAAGGGGCTAGGAAATAAATGTATACCACTGTAAAATAATATGCTACAGCCTAAATTTTTAACATAACATACATAAATAAAATGACGCCTCTTTTAGCGCTTACACTTATACGCTATTTAATAGGTAGATATGTTATAATTTTATTTTGTTTAAGTAAATATACATATATCAATTTTCCTAAGCTCATAAGCTTAACTGTTAAATCATCATAATCTTTATTCACATTCATACACTTTCACGTCTCAAGTGTACAAAATCCATTTGGAAATTTCCCAAGCCGCTAATTTAAAATAACCGAAGCCTAACTCGATTACATCGAATGTGTTAGTTTGCGCAAATATGCGGTAAAAACTAACCGCCTTGTGAAACGTTTCACCGCACGCCGATCAGTTAGAATCATCGGATTAGACCACAACTCTGAGATCAGAATATCATCTGTCATATGTACAGGTTTTATGTGCGAAGATTTGTGATCTATGTCGTGAAGTTTAAAAAAAATAATTATGACATTGACAGTTCAGACGAAATGCGCGCGTATTTTGTTTTTGCGAAAAACGTTGACTACAAAAATAAGAAGGCTGTTTAAATTAAGTACTTACATATGTAAAGGTCTCTTTATGTAATAACATTGACATTAATGGGTTAGGATTCTCTACAAAGGTTGCGGAGGTCGGACGGGAATCACTTCCCCGATCATATTTACCAAATCCAGAATCATGCTCGAAAAGACGCTAACGGTATGAGGACGAATAGTATCTTTAGATATACCACAAGTAAAAATATCAGGTAGTTATCAGATTACAAGTTATCAAGACGAAAATGTAATGGAAATTATTAAGACTGGCATAAAAAAATAATAAAAAACATGCGTTAGACGAAAATTTAAATTTTTAAATATTCTGACCCACATATTCAAATTGCGTATAAAATTGGCAGTTAGCTAGAAATGGGGATGTTAACACTGACCTCCGTTTTATTATCATAATGGCAACATTATCTCAGGTCATTGCACTCCGTTGCGTCGGCGGTTTCACTTTCAAAGTGAATAATTAATTTTATTTGAGCTTTCCATCGAAAGTCCGAACTTGAACTGCAGAATTATATTAACTTAGATTCATACATAATGTATGTAACTTCCGTTTGTCATTGCTAACAACTATTTATAGGAATTTTGTTGGTCAAATTGGAAATAATGTTGGTGCTTTTTAATTTACGATTTTTGTCACGTAACATTTCCTCTTGTTGTCAAGCTATATGTAGGAATGATTTTTTTTTAAATTTATGGCGTGATAGGAGAATATTTAATTTTAAGTTTGCAAAGACAAAAATTCAAGAAACTTTTAACAATTATTATTTATTCACGTGGGAAAATCATAAAATCCTCTCTTTGTAAGTTTTACCGCATAAAGAGACGGAATAACTTAGGATTCTTCTTGTAGACGACAGGCTAGCAATCACTATTAAAATCCCAATTCCATCTTTGAGCCATTTAGCTAAACGTGGCATTCCAGTCTTTTCAAGACTGTTAGCTCTGTCTACCCCGCAAGGGAAATAGATACGACTATATATTTTTCTCACAGCTATAAGATGATGTAGCCCTCGAGATGTTTTGAAACTATTGGATCTGTCTGTCCCGTTAGGGATATTTTTATAACTGATATATGTATGTAAAAATCAAAAAAAATGTTTATTAATCTAGAAATGCTTGCTTGCTACGATTGATCACAGTTACAGCCTAAAGCCTTTTGATTCTTATTACCCACTGTTTCTATAAGTGGGTTAATCAATGACAGTTAGAGAAACTGTCAGTCATTACACCATTTCACTGCCTAAGGTCTAAATCAATGAACGAAACAAAAATAAACAGATTGCACTGACATTTTTTATCGATTCGATTAATGTAATAGTGGTACAGTTAACCACAAAATAAAACTAGCAGTTTTTATGTATAAGGTTTTTAAGAATTTTACCGACTACGAATTTTCTACAAAAAACAAATAGTGTGCGTGTGTGTGTACTGAGCAGCTTCTCTTCTATCGCGCGGACGAAGTCGCGGGCGGCCTCTAGTATATTGTATAACTGAAACAAAGTGATACAACTTACACCGTCATTCACCCACTCACACCACTTTCACCTTCGTCCAAAGCCACAGGTGACCACTTCTATTGTGCGTCAAACTGATATAACGGTGTAAGTGATAGCCTCATTTGCAATCAGACGTTTCGTTATGCAGATGTTGTCATAATGCTAAGTGTAATTATAACATAATTATTTAGGGTTCGCTGAAGACCGCAACAAATGGAGGCGCATCGCTGGGGCTGCATTTAGGGTTGCCAACATTTTTTTTACAAAAAAAACGTATAAAAATGTGTATATAAAAAAGTATTTTTCAAATTTTATGGTTTTATTGCCTTAAAAACGTATTTTTGTGTGCTTTTAGCACATGCTAACAATTTCTTGCAACCTTTAAATGTTTCGAAGGTTGTTTGACAATAATTTAATGACGCCCTATTTCTCTCTATGATTGATATAACATATTATGTATTTTCGCATACTTTATTTGTATGCAAAAGTATAAAGTATTATTACCAAAAATAAAGTAGGATACGTTATTATAAAGTATGGTTGGCAACCCTAGCTGCATTATCCAAAGAAGACGCATCATCATAAAACCACGACCACTCTGTCAAGAGTGAACGGCTGAGGAGGAGGATTTAGGTTTCCTTACCTCAAAGGGTACCAACGGAACCCTTATAAGATCAATCGGATTGTCCGTATTAAGGATACTTGACCCATACATACATACATATGGTCACGTCTATATCCCTTGCGGGGTAGACAGAGCCAACAGTCTTGAAAAGACTGAATGGCCACGTTCAGCTATTTGGCTTAATGATAGAATTGTGATTCAAATAGTGACAGGTTGCTAGCCCATCGCCTAAAAAAGAATCCCAAGTTTGTAAGCCTATCCCTTAGTCGCCTTTTACGACATCCATGGGAAAGAGATGGAGTGGTCCTATTCTTTTTTGTATTGGTGCCGGGAACCACACGGCACTACAACCATACTTGACCCACGATGATAAAATTTGGCGTAATGTGAGGACATATGGTAGGTACAGATAAAAAAATATCGTCCTTTATACGCTTTCAGTACGTGGTCTCCAGTCGAGGACTTTTTGGCACTATCAGCCTTCATCCCTTCGAGAAATGTAACCGGCCCATAGTCAGTTCTCAAACTCAAACATTTATTTATCTAAACATTTATTTATCTCTGCGCCAACGCCGATCTCCAGTTTGGTTTCCTTCCACCCAAAAGTTGAATGGAAGAGATTGCTTTAGCGATAAGTCCGCCTTTGTACCATCTATATCTATAGCTTTGTGTTGTTTTGTATGTTTTACTCTTATGGTGCAATAAAGAGTATTATCTATATATCTATCTATCAGTTTGATGACTGACTGTTTGCTGACCCGAGCTGTTATGTCGGTTACTTTTCTATGTCGATTTTCATATAGAATTACCTCATATTGACGGCCTCTGTGGCGCAGCGGTAGTGCGCTTGTCTGTGTCACCGGAGGTTCCCGGGTTCGAATCCCGGCCAGGGCATGATGAGAAACGAACTTTCTCTGATTGGCCTGGGTCTTGGATGTTTATCTATATAAAGTATTTATTATAAAATATAGTATCGTTGAGTTAGTATCTCGTAACACAAGTCTCGAACTTACTTCGAGGCTAACTCAATCTGTGTAATTTGTCCCGTAAATATTTATACATACATACATATGGTCACGTCTATATCCCTTGCGGGGTAGACAGAGCCAACAGTCTTGAAAATACTGATCGGCCACGTTCAGCTATTTGGCTTATTGATAGTATTGAGATCCAAATAGTGACAGGTTGCTAGCCCATCGCCTTAAAAAAGAATCCCAAGTTTGTAAGCCTATCCCTTTGCCGTATGGTTCCCGGCACCAATACAAAAAAGAATAGAACCACTCCATCTCTTTCCCATGGATGTCGTATACATTTATATATATTTGACCTTCATAAGCCGATCCCTCGATACGTTTTCTCGATTCATTTAAAATCATTCTAATCATGAAAGTTGTTCAAGTAAGTCAAAAGGTATGTACAGATTTTTTCTTTTATATAGATATTTCGATCACGTATTCAATCTGTTTGCTTCCTACTTTCTCGGCATTGATAGAGGACTCAGGCTACTACATCTCACGTAGTCTAGACAAAGACCACGTCTCGGCTCTTAGAAATACAAATGGTATAAAAACAAGTGAGAGTGCACCAAAGAATTTATGGGAGTGACAAATTTTTTCAATGAAATGAAACGTCAAAGAGAGATAACGTCACGAAGTTAGTTTTTTTTATCTAGCTTTTTTAAAAATCGAACGAAGGAAATGTAAGTTGAACCAATATGGAAGCAGGTCTTCGCAGGTACTAAAGATATAGATATTTTAATGTTCTGCAGTTATTTATTAATACAATGTACACACGATTAAAAAGCAAGAGTACTTGTCTTCACTATTTCTTCACTCATATCAATTCCTAAGTACTCAGCTAATTTAGGTCTAGTTTCGTAAGACCGGTTACACATTGTTACGGTGAGCGTGCGAACTCAGACTTATTGTGCGTGTGCGATACTCATTCATTTACCATGGGGTTCCGTGGCGAAATAAGGTGGAGGAAACGTTTTCAACAATTCATTAATATCAATATATATTGTCTACCCCGCAAGGGATATAGACGTGACCATATGTATGTATGTATGTATCAATATATTTGTACAAGAGAATGCTTGCGGAGAAATAAAAAAATCCCGTTAATGTGAGTTCCCGCGTGAATTTATGGTCTAGAGTTAAAATCTTTGGTTGTAAATTGACGTCCGGTGAAAATGCTGCAGTGTAATTTGTTCCGTTGCTTTCTCTACACCTGCGCTTTGGAAGCGGTAGTAGATATAATTAGATTTAAGTTATGTTGACGTGAATAAGCAATACGTTGTATTTTGAAAATATAACTATTTAAATTTCAAAAAATTCAACCACGTTTATCCTAATCTCGAAAATTCGACTACATAAGCCATAATTTACACCATTGTAAATCTTTTAAATCAAGGTACAGAACCCAATGTATTTATATCTAACTCACGCTTGACCGTCTTTTTATATGCATACATTACTTCGCCTCCATTTCGAAAGCAAACCTTTTGTTTTGGTCATTTCAAACGTGACATATTTACACAAACCAAAACATAATTGATTAGTCACATAGGCTAGTAAGTAAGTGATATAACTAAATTTTCGCTCCTCTGTCTCATAGCCAGGCAGATAGTGGAAAAGAGATTCGGATATTATATCTATGTTCCCGGCACCAATACAAAAAAGAATAAGACCACTCCATCTCTTTCCCATGGATGTCGTAAAAGTCAACTGAAAGATTGACTTACAAACTTGGGATCCTTTTCAAGCGATCATTTATTTATTTAAGAGCAACTATTGTTTATTAGTCCAAGAGACTTGTTACTACCTAGTGATAAGTCTCTTGTGTTGCCAAGAATTACATACATACATATGGTCACGTCTATATCCCTAGTGGGGTAGACAGAGCCAACAGTCTTGAAATTACTGATAACCCACGTTCAGCTGTTTGGCTTAATGATAGAATTGAGATTCAAATAGTAACAGGTTGCTAGCCCATCGCCTAAAAGAAGAATGCCAAGTTTATAAACTTGTAAGCCTATCCCTTAGTCGCCTTTTACGACATCCATGGGAAAGAGATGTAGTGGACTTTTTGTACATACTTAGTCTTATAATTCTTTGTCATATTATTCATTAACGGATAGAATTGAACCTGAACTAGGATTTTTTTGAGGTTAAAATTTTAACTGCGACTAATTTTTTTATGGAGTGGTCCTATTCTTTTTTCTATTGGTGCCGGTCACCACACCGCACGGGGTAGACAGAGCCCCTAAATCATAATTGAGCAAAATATTTAGAAACCTACATACATATGTATCGGTCAGCATTCCGTGGTATTTCAATTCCTTTCACTCATACCACCGCGGTTAACGTAACTCATAGTTAAAGCAGTATGTATGCAAATTACTTTGTAATTTTGTGTATTGGTCCAACGGGAATTTGGTTTTGCATTAATAAATAGCACTTAGCTATTCTCAATTCTATCATTAAGCCAAATAGCTGAACGTGGCCATTCAGTCATTTCAAGACTGTTGGCTCTGTCTACCCCTCAAGGGATATAGACGTGATCATATGTAAGTAGATATGTATGTATGTAGCTATTTACATTTACGGAATTACTCATAAATTCATTGTAAAGTTCAATAAAAAAAGGTTTAATATTTTTTTTCATTACAGAGACTATATACCACGCGGACGGAGTCGCGGGCACAGCTAGTGTGGTCATAATATATGTTAATGTTATGCAAACATTTCGCTTCTTTTCGGCACAATTTGCAGTGAAATTGCCAAATCTGCCTTTCTATATAATTCGTTTAATTA
The DNA here is from genome assembly GCF_032362555.1 of Amyelois transitella. Lineage (NCBI taxonomy): Eukaryota > Metazoa > Arthropoda > Insecta > Lepidoptera > Pyralidae > Amyelois > Amyelois transitella. The sequence goes on along the minus strand of NC_083506.1, from coordinate 720,395 downwards.
TAGGCTTATCTTTTTCTCCACATTTGGTTACTTAATAATTATTAATTACCTACTTATTTAAAAAGTTTAATAATTGTGAGGTAATTATTTCTGTAAATAAAAAATGTGTTGATTAATTTAATATTTTGTTGAATTCTTTTTTGTTAAAAAAAATATACTTTCTTAACGATTTATGAATTGAAATAATATTTGATTTGTGGATTTGAAAAGAAGTTTTGATATTTTTAGGTATTTCGAGTCTAATGTGACATTTTTTTTCTTTATTTTTTTACGCAAATTTTTATTTCTTAACTGAGTATATTCGGTTACTAGAACTTAATTATCTATTTCGTTGGAATCTGCCTCGGGCCGTGACACAAAATAGAAGCACTTGTGCACGTGGAGAGCCCTAGGCACTAGATACAGTTAAACTGTTTCAGATTACTTGCTAACTACTATGGGCTTTGTCTACCCCGTAAGGGATAAAGACGTGATCATATGTATGTATGTATTACTTGCTATGAGATGAGAGATGCAAATGAGATGGAAAGACGACATCAAGCAGGTGGCGGGCAGCAATTGGACTCTTACTGCCCAAAATAGAGAAGAATGGAAGGAGATGAAGTAGGCCTACATCAGAATGCTGATAGAAGAAGGCTAAGAAGAAGAAAGAAGAAGAAGATTACTTGCTAACTGATTCTTGGCCCATTTCACTTACACAGACAGACGATTGATGTCAAATTAGTGTTATTATTATTAATTTTCATATATACATAAACATATAGATAGAACTATGTCCCATGCGGGGTAGACAGAGCCTGCAGTCTTAAAAGAAAGGCCACGTTCATCTGTTTGGTTTTATGTGTTATGGCTGTATTGAGATTCAAATAGTTACAGGTTGCTAGTTCAACGCCTACATGAAGAATCCCAAGTTTTTAAGCTTAGTCGTATTTTACGACACCCATGGAAAAGATTTGGAGTGGTCCTATTCCAAATGCTTGGAACCACAGGGTATAGAAAATTATATAATAATAATAATTATACGAGTATATACCGCCGAGCTTGCATGAAGAGAGTTATGAATGTGGATGAAGCAAAGGAAGTATGCAGGGATCGTGGCAAGTGGAAAGAGGTAGTCTCTGCCTACCTCTCCGGGAAAGAAACGTGATTTTATGTATGTATGTATGTATGTATATATAATTTTTTATACCGTGTATATAAATAATATATATAAGCCGCAAACTTTAGTAATTCCCCATAATCATGGTCTTAATCCCTGAATCCAATTAGCATTTCCTGTTCCAGACTCGCAAGTCACTCGATTACCGAAACGAGTCGATACGCATCGAGTCAGCCGAGCGACAAATCGATGTTACATAACAACCTTAGAGGCCGCTTCTTGTTCATCGACGCTTAAATAAACATCACCAATGTCAATTCGTTAAGTTTACCTTTTTTTATCCATGACTTTTATTTATTTTTTTAAATAAATATCAAATGAAACCATTTTTCTTTTACAGTTATCGCACCACCAAATTCAAATCCAAAATTTGTATTTCATTATTATAGGATACTTCATAACACTTTATAATTGTCAAATCTTTTGGTTTCACAAAATTGATTGACGTCAAATAAATTGCTTAAAACTAAGTTTACTGCCGCTTTCAAGGCGTCAGTGCAGAAGAAACGGTAACAAACTGCACTGCAGCTTATATCAATCTCAGTTTAGTCCGAAAGTTCGACTGGCAGAGAATGCCTTGTGGCATAAGTCCACCTGTTGTACATTTTACGTGCATAGAGTTTAATTAAATAAATGAATAATTTATTTAGTGATTTAGGAAGGTCATAAAAAAATATATAAACATCACAAGGTCTGCAGTGAAAAATAAACTAAGTTAAAACAGCAAAGCCTTCAGACAAAAACAGTTAAAAACAGACAGACAAACAATGAAAAGACAGGTTGCTAGCCCGCCATCTAAAAAAAAAGAATCCCAAGTTATAAGCCTATCCCTTAGTCGCCTTTTACGTCCTATTCTTTTTCTATTAGCACACCACACCCCAGCTACCATTGCTAAGCCTTGCAATATACCAAATTATCAAACACTAACAGCTCATGTAAGACCACGACTGCCTGGCCTGAGGTATATAAATTTTAAATTAATATGAATCAAACCACATACTTCCAAACGCATACATCCGCTTTAGAGACAAAACATAGATGGAAATAACAAATATTATATCACATAAAATTCCACACATAAATATAATTATTTGCCCACGCTAACGACGTAATATGATAGCTGTATTACATCGACTTTGATTACGATATTAATGCAAGTCTCAAGCAAAACTAGACACTATTCTTTAGCCAATTAATGTTTATTCATAGAATTTTATCAAACCATGGAATTCATTTAGAAGTCGTGTAACTACTTTCTCGATTTAAATTTGGACAGACTAAAAATTCCATTGTTGTCAACATAATATATTTAAAACGATTGAGTAACTAAGCTTCTATGTATTTCGAACTGAGAAATTTACTTAGAAAGTAGGTAAATTATTTTGGTGTTATATTCGGTTGTTTTAAATTTAACATTTGAATTGATTATTTATTGATCAACGTTAAATTTAGATATCAGGTATGCATTACATAATTTTTTTTATTGTTTACTTTCTGGACAAATTTATCGTTAAACATTTTATGTAAATCTAAACAAATAATTTTATAAAATTGGCTTTATTTATGATAGAATTGAGATTCAAATAGTGACAGGTTGCTAGTCCATCGCTCAAAAGGAGAATCCCGAGTTTAAAAGCCGTTCCCATAGTTAATTAATTACCTATTATTGAAAATCGCATCAATAATAATTGAGCTGGTCTGGAGTCAGCGGTACCTATACGGACAGCCAACAAAAACAACTTTCTTTGATCCATTCCCATAATAATATTACCTTTAGTCGCCTTTTTTTAATTAAAGAAATAGGTAATTCACAATTCTTCGGAAAATTAATCAAAATTCATTATTAATACCTGACTAGAAATATAAAAAATAAATTAGGGTTTCTAGATTATAGTGATTGTATTTTTAATTTTTTTTTATCCCAAAGTCAATTGTAATAACTAACAGTCGATAACCAGCAAAAACGTGTGCCTCTAATAGCCATTATCGAATCATCAAACTGTGTCGGTCGTTTACGTTTTTGTCAAATTCTACCAATATCTCCGTCAAAACATTTCAGATCTTATTAACTTTAGTAAAAAAGTCGTTTATTGATTGGCCGCTAATTCAAGTTCATAGTTCGATAGTTTTAGCGCATCACTAGCTCGTGACGAGGCGAAAATGATTGATAAATTAAATTGTTTTTCGGAAAAACAAACATAGTAATTAAGTACTATCAAAAATATTCAGGCTATGTAAATTTTTATCAGACTATTTGTCCAATTCTACATAAAAACACATAATCACGTCTATATCCTTTGCGGGGTAGACAAAGCCAACAGTCTTGAAAATACTGATAGGCGACGTTCAGCTGTTTGGCTTAATGATATAATTGGGAGCCCGTAGCCTAAAAGAAGAATCCCAAGTTTTCTTTCATACAATTCTTTTTTATAACATATTATTTCAGACTTTTTGTACATAGTCTTATAATTCTTTTTCATATTATTCATTAACGGGTAGAATTCAACCTGGAATAACATACTTAATAATTTTATCACGAAATTCACATCTACTTAAATAACTTACAAACTAGGATTTTTTTGAGGTTAAAATTTTAACTGCGACCAATTTAGGAAATTCTCTATCCTCTTCACCGCCGTTCTCGTGTGAACGTGACGTAATCGAGTACATGATCGATTTCATATCGATTACAGCTTGAGCTTCCGATGTGTGACAGAATCTTATGTAATTTTAATAAAGTTTATGGGAAAACAAAATTCTTAGCAACGAACGCGCTTTTTTTAATGCCTCAGCGTTTGTTTAAACAAACACATATAATCATGTCTTTATCCCTTGGTAGGGAAAGGATAGGACCACTCCATCTCTTTCCCATGGATGTCGTAAAAAGCCGACTAAGGGATAGGCTAAAAATTTGAGATTCTTCTTTAAGGCGATGGACTAGCAACATTTCACTATTTTCAAAAGAGCCAACAGGGCTCTGTCTACCCCGTAAGGGATGAAGACGTGATTATAATATGTATGTATATATCGATATAACTTTAGCACTAAAGTTCCCCAATAAATATTTGAAAGTTAACACTCACTCACTAAGGACAAATATCCGATAATATTTCAATATTGACCATCATGAACCTTCGGGGAACTTCAAGGAATGGACAAATATTAAGGGTATAATGAATGTCCGATAAGACAAATATCTTTATCGGTAGTTGTTTTTGTTATGTTGTTGGAGCGATAATTCGGCTCGACCGCCACCAAAGGGAAGATCTTCCGCCAGGCTAGGTGTAATGCCTGGGGAACCGCGCGACAGACGATGTTGGGTTAGAGGTTGTATTTATGCTCCAATTCGTGAAATCTTTGTTTGCGCGATAGTTTGCAGAGGCTTACGAAGTGTAACCTTATAATTAGATGTAGCTTTTAGTGGTACATACATATAATCTCGTCTATATCCCTTGCGGGGTAGACAGAGCCTACAGTCTTGTAAAGACTGATAGGCCACGTTCAGCTATTTGGCTTTAAGATAGGATTGAGATTCAAATAGTGACAGGTTGCTAGCCCATCGCCTAAAAGATGAATCCCAAGTTTATAAGCCTCCCCCTTAGTCGGCTTTTACGACATCCATGGGAAAGAGATGGAGTGGTCCTATTCTTTTTTGAATTGGTGCCGGAAACCACACGGCACTTTTTGTGGTAGTAAGTGCTTAAAATTAATGTAGTTCAACATGAGTTTAACAATTACTTAGTTTTATCTTAGTGAATGGCGGACCGTCGTGAAATGTCCAACAAACCTTCACATTTACATTCAAGTGCCTGATTCGGGGCAAGATAAAGGTTTAAAATTAAGTGAGCCCTTACTAAAAGCTGTTTAGATCAATTTAAAGTAATTTATGAATATTGAATCGTTAGTGTCGTGTGATTCCCGGCACCAATACAAAAAATAATAGGACCACTCCATCTCTTTCCCATGGATGTCGTAAAAGGCGACTGAAGGATAGGCTTACAAACTTGGGATTCTTTTTTAGGCGATGGGTTAGCAACCTGTTACTATTTGAATCTCAATTCTATCATTAAGCTTAATAGCAGAATGTGGCCATTCAGACTTTTCAAGACTGTTGGCTCTGTCTACCCCGCAAAGGATATAGACATGACCATATGTATGTATGCAAGAGTATAAAAGTACGTAGGTACGATCGCGTTCATATCTGCAGTCATAGTTTTAAAATTCTTACGGGTTAAAATAGCGTGCACTGTGGTTCCACTAGATCCACACACACATGCATATTTAAAAAGAATAAATATTCCATCAAATGAATACGGTCTTTAATACCAATGATTACTTAGTAAAACGGTTTATTATTCTATGACATATAACATAAAAAAACAGAAAGAGACGGTAATCAACGATGGCCGAACTGGGCCCGATAATTGTCGATCGAGATATCGTCGTCTCTCATTATTTGTATAAGATTTGCCTATAGAGAAAAGGAAAGCCTGCCAGACTTATGTCATTTTAATAAGGTTGAAAATTTGTCTGCACACGACCCTAACATAGGTAGTGGTTCCTTTGAAAGTTATTGGGTAGCAATTTTATTACTTCGTGTGAACAAGTGAGATCTAAGATATATTAGATAAACTCGCTTGCTCACACTCGCTTGTTCTAGTTACTAGCGTTACTTGGATTCCGAAGTTATTCAAGGATGTTTTTGTCTATTTTAGTGTTATTGACAATTTTTAATGTTTCAAGGTGTCATTTGAACTAAGTAACTGACTGACTAACCAAGTAACTGATATCTAAGAATTACAAAACCCGTGTCTTCAAACACGGAAATCAGCAAGAAATATTAAACAAGAGGGAGCAAAATAAAACATTCAATAATTAAAATTAGTAAATTTTATTGAAACAGTTTACCTATAGTTTTATTTACATATTGATGATTATATAAAGCTATACATATATAGTATATTACACTAATTGTATCATCCACTTATCTCCTGTTATTAAGGTTACAGCTTAATTATTCGTTTTCATAAAGAAAAGATATTGAAGCTGTCCTTAAAATACTATCTAAGTAATTAGTACTTTTAATATAAATTGGCAGAACCTTTCACGCACTATATGGACTCGATGCACAGGGCAGTTGTCTTGCACAAATGATATTGTTGGTATATCATCAATCGGATAAATACACCGCACAGTTGGTAACATGGTTTCTTGCTATCCACACCTGTTCCCCAGGTCCAGCAGCACTCATCCAGCCCCACATATTTACAGAGATGTGTCCAGACTCCATATTTGGCACAATATTTTTTCTTCATACCGAGTTGCATTTCTTCGCCATAAATAAATGAAGTCTACCGTGTTGTGATGACATAAAATAAACGAACTTTTCGTCCGTAAATATCGCTTTTTTCCAGTCAAAATCCAAATACTGCCGATCAAATTCTAAACGTTTTTGCTTATTTATTTCTGATAAATACGGCTTTCTTGCTGGCTGTCTGTGGTGTAGTCCCTCACGGTGCAAACACAAAACAGTAACCACTGATGTGTCGAACTGTTCCGCAAATATTCTGGTCGATATGAAGCCATTATTTTCGTACTGTTCCACCATGGATCTCCGCTGTGTGGCGTGTCGCTGTGTTGATTAGCGGACGACTTTTTTTTTCACTACCCTCTTCTTGATGGCGGGTTACCCAACTTGTTGTTTATTGTGTTATTTGTGTGAATGTGTGAGTGATAGCAGCGGTGCAAGCTATAAAGTTTTGCGAACTATGACTGCAATTATGAACGCGACCGTACCTATATCAAACAACAATTAAGCTTCTTCGGCAAATATTAAGTACTTTGTTTTTCTATTTCTTACAGACATAAAAATGTAGCCTAAGTAATTTACTTCTGTCTTTTACACACATACTACTCTGTCAAGAAAGTAGCAGGAAAAGATCAATAATACACAAACTGTTTGTTATTCATCCAAATTTATTTTATCACCTTCAAAATATGCTCCTTTAGAAACGATACACTTACGCCAACGAATAATCCAATCATCAAAACATTTTTTAAACGCTGTTTCCGGAATTGAGGTCAGTTCTCGCCGCGAATTCTCTTTTATGTCTTCTACCGATTGAAAACGGGTGCCACGAAGTGGTAATTTGAGTTTAGGAAAAAGAAAAAAGTCGGCTGGAGCCATATCTGGTGAATATGGTGGTTGCTCGATGGTATTTGTTGAGTGTTTGGTTAAAAATTCGTTCACAATGATGGCCTTGTGCGAAGGTGCATTATCATGGTGCAAAATCCAAGAATTTTCTTTCCACAAATCTGGCCTTTTTCGTTGGATTTGCTCTCTTAAACGCCGCATAACACTCAAATAATATTCCTTATTTACCGTTTGACCTTCCGGCAAGAATTCCGAGTGCACAACACCGCGATAGTCAAAGAAAACAGTCAACATGACTTTGACTTTTGAACGACTTTGGCGTGGTTTTTTCGGTTTCGGTTCAGTTGGAAGGCGCCACTCCGAAGCTTGTTGACTAGTTTGCATGTCAAACTCGTAAACCCACGTCTCGTCACCAGTAACAATGCGTTTCATGAATGTTGGGTCGGAATTGACTCGTTCTAGCATGTCCTCAGCGACTCTCCTGCGATTGAGTTTTTGAAAAAAATTCAGGTCTTTTGGGACTAGCCGAGCGGCAACATGTTTCATACCCAAATTATTAGTTAAAATGGTACGGATCGACTCGTGAGATACAGAAAGTTCGGTGGCTATCTCTCTCAAAGTTGAATGAGGATTTTCAGTCACTATTTCCTTCACTTTTGCGATGTTAACTTCAGTTGCAGACGTTGATGGCCTACCAGAGCGAGGCAAATCTTCCATCACATCTCGACCGCTTTTGAACGCTTTGTACCACTCATAAGCACGAGTTTTTGATAAAGTCGATTCACCGTAAGCCTTCTGTAACATTTTCAGTGACTCCGAACACGATATTCCATTGGCAATGCAAAATTTAAGACAAACTCTTTGTTCGATGTTTTTATCCATTATGAAATTAGCAATACACACTAGATATGATATAACTAAAAATAGCACTGTATTTAATGTAAACAACAGTTGCAACTCAAACTCCGCGCCAAAATGGAAAACAGTTGTGCCAATCTAACAACAACAAAAAAAACAAAAATTTGAATTTGGAACCATAAATAAATAATCCATTCCCGATACTTTTCTGACTGAATGTACATACGCCACGTTCTTATTTCTTTCGGAGTGAACAGAGCCAATGGTATCCAAAAGAAAGGCCACCAATTTTTAAGGAATATAGCCAATACAGCAGATCAATTAATGCGAATTAATTATATTGAAATTATTAAAGTTATGGCTATAGTTAAAGCATCACCCGAGCCTACGAGTCGAGTAAAAAGAAAGCGAAATTTCATTATCTTTATAGACAGAAATACAAACAAATTTGATGTTCACTTTCGCTGAAAATATTCTTGGGTTCTCGTTCTAATTAGTATAGGCAAAAGGGTCATTTTCCAATGATTGTTTAACAGTTGTTATGTCACGATGCGACTCACTAATGTTGACAATAGACCCCATTGTTGACGCTCGTGAAAAATGTTGAGTGCGTAATAATTCTTTTTTACATTGTTAATTTTACAGAGTGAACTGTGAAAAAAATGCCTTAATGATGGCGTTTCGGTTGATTTTAGACAAATGTTATGTGAATAGTTGTATAAAACACATACATACATATGGTCACGTCTATATCACTTGTGGGGTAGACAGAGCCAACAGTCTTAAAAAGCCTGAAGGGCCACGTTCAGCTGTTTAACTTAATGATAGCATTAAGATTCAAATAGTGACAGGTTGCTAGCTCATTGCCTTAAAAAAGGATCCCAAGTTTGTAAGCCTATCCCTTAGTCACCTTTCACGACATACATTAGAAAGAGATGAAGTGGTCCCATTCTTTTTCTATTGGTGCCGGGAACCACACGGCACAAGCGGCCGCCACGGTATTTTGTATAATCACTACATAGTATAAAACAAAGTCGCTATTTTAGTCTGTTTGTCTGTATGCTTAAATCTTTAAAATTACGCAACGGATTTTGATGCGGGTTTTTATAACAGTTAGAGTGATTCAAGAGGAAGGTTTTTATGTATAATTTTTTCCGAATTTTGCACCCGTGCGAAGCCGGGGCGTGTCGCTAGTAAGGTATAAATAAACAAATAATATATTAGTGTTCATAACCTTCGCACTAATCTTAAGAATTCCGCCTCCAATGTCATTACAGAGCGAATATCACACTAATTTGTAAGCAAACAGTTGGTTTTGCCCGATAAATCAATAGTCCTACTACATTCAGCCTTGTATCACAATGCTAACCACTGCAGGTACGTCTTGTAAGGCAGTGTATATATTACTAACTGTACCCGCAACTCCGTCCGCGTGGAATAGGTATTGGGCATCATGGAAAGGGTAAATCATTTTCCCCGTTATTTTTCACATTTTCCATTATTTCTTCGCTTCTAATAGTTACAGCGTGATGTTATATAGCCTAAAGCCTTCCTCGATAAATGGCCTATGCAACACAAAAAGAGTTTTTCAATTTGAACCAGTAGTTCCTGAGATTAGCGCGTTCAAACAAGCAAACTCTTCAGCTTTATAATATTAGTATAGATGATGATACTAGAGACCGCCCGCGACTTCCACCGCATGAAAACCCTATCAATCCCGCGGGGACTTCGGGATAAAAAGTAGCCTATATGTTATTCTGAGTCTTCAGCTACCTACATACTAAATTTCATCGTAATCGGTTCAGTAGTTTTTGCGTGAAAGAGTAACAAACATCCACACTAACATACAAACTTTCGCATTTATAATATTAGTAGGATTAGTAGGATTATCAATTTTGACTTTTATTATCAATTATCAATTCTATCATTAAGCCTATCCCTTAGTCGCCTTTTACGTCATGAGCAAGAGATTGGGTGATGTTTTTTTATATTTGTGCCGGGAAACATACGGCACTAATAAAAATTTTATTGTTATTTAATTTTTTATTTTGAAAGAAATTAGTATTCTGTGAAAATTTTAGGTATCTTCCACATATTAAACGAGACAGACAGAGTTCTCACCTTTTAGGTACGGAACCCTTAAAAACATGGACATCGAGTCGAATCGATATCATTAATTATATCGATAATTTATCAAAAACTTAACGCGTCAGTCAGACAACTTAATTTACATAGTATCAAACAGGTTAAGTGCTAGCAGTCTCAACTAAGATTGACTTAACTATTACAATACAATACTGTTATTACTTAACTGTCAAGTCACACCCAATCCTGTCTACTATCACTGTCTGTTACAAACTAACACACAACACATTGGACTATCTTATAGTTATATAAATAAGGTTCAATATTTCAAGTTTCACTTTCAACAACTTGGTACACCTATTCTCATTTAATAAAACAAGAACTGCTTTTATATTTTTTCTGATATGTAATTAATAAGTAACTTTCTAACATACTCGTAATAAAAATTCAGTTATGTTGTATGTCCATAACTGATGAATTATGAAGTACATAATTCTAAATTTGCTATGTTTATATGATCAATAATCCTACTATATTATAAATGCGAAAGTTTGTGAGTATGTCAGAATGTTAGTATAGACGTTTGTAACTCTTTCACGCAAAAACGACTGAACCGATTACGATGGAATTTGGTATGTAGGTAGCTGAAGACCCAGAATACCATATAGGCTACTTTTAATCCAGGATTTCCCGCGGGATTGATAGGGTTTCCATGCGGGCGAAGTCGCGGGCGGCCTCTAGTATATTTAATAAATATAGTATCGTTGAGTTAGTATCTCGTAACACAAGTCTTGAACTTACTTCGAGACTAATTCCGTAATTTGTCCCGTTTTTATTTATTTTTTGATTATTTATTTAGTAAATTTACTATATACTACACATATACATATCATCACGTCTATATCCCTTGCGGGGTAGGCAAAGCCCACAGTCTTATATATAATAAAATATACGATATGCTGCATGTGAACGGAGCTTAAATCGAAACTCGTTTTATAATGTTCTTAAACTGAAAGTGATCAGTTTAACAGCTATGGATGCTGGTTAAGTGAACTGGTCGGCATGTGAAAATATTTCATGAAAGTGCAGAAAATAATGTTCTGTGAGTAATTAATTTCTCTATACCTATATAAATAATTTCTAATAAAGTTCTCGACAGCTGTTGTTGTCTGAGGCTTATAGACGCGAAATACGCGTTTTCGGCAAATATTATACTAAATCCCTAAGTGCCGTGTGGTTCCAGGTACCAATACAAAAAATAATCGGACCATTCCATCTCTCTCTCATGGATGTCGTAAAACGTGACTAACGGATAGGCTTACAAACTTGTGATTCTTCTTTTAGGCGATGGGCTAGCAACCTGTCACTATATGAATCTCAATTTTATCATTACTCTGTCTACCCCGCAAGGGATATAGACGTGACCATATGTATGTGTGTATGTACTAAATCCCCTTGGTCACCTTTTATGACGTCGATAAGAATAAAATGGAATGAAAAGTATGTGCCTAAAGTGGTTTATAACCTGGTCTGCATTTAATCTTAAAAAAGCAAAAAGAATAACATTCTCACATAATTCTCACCAACACAGACTTCTCATCCCGGAAGAGGCGATAATCCTGGCGTGCAAAGCCGCAAGCTAAGGGCTAGTATTACATAATTATAGTAAGCGATATAATTCCCAAAGCCGCAGATTAAGCGCAGATGCGCAGATTGCGCGCGCGCAATATTTATAGCTTCCGAGACATCGCACGCGCCGCTTCGATAGTAATCGCGGAGACAAGATAAAGAGATTGTGTTGCAGTGTTGACGAGTCTTCTTTACGGGGTAAAAAGATATTGAGATAATTGGTAACTGTGTTTTTGAATTTTTTGAAGACCATTAGATCTGTCTCCCCGTAAGGGATGTCGACGTGGCTATATGTATGAATGTATGTTTTTGGAATTGTACTATGATGTGCTTCTTTAGAAGTAATTAATCATCCTATCCTAACATCTTATACATACTAGCTGTGCCCGCGACTACGTCCGCGTGAAATAGTTATTTTGGGCATCATTAAAGCCCTCAACGATAAATAATTTACCACGTTTTTCACATTTTCCATTACTTCTTCGCTCCTAATAGTTGCAGCGTGATGTTATATAGCCTAAAGCCTTCGTCAATAAATGATCTATTCAACACAAAAAGAATTTTTCAATTCGAACCAGTTCCTGAGATTAGCGCGTTCAAACAAACTCTTCGGCAATATAATATTATACCTATATATCTACGGGACAAATTACACAGATTGAGTTAGCCTCGAAGTACCTAAGTTCGAGACTTGTGTTACGAGATACTAACTCAACGATACTATATTTCATAATAAATACTTATATAGATAAACATGTAAGACCCAGGCCAATCAGAAAAAGTTCTTTCCTCATCATGCCCTGACCGGGATTCGAACTTGGGACCGCCGGTGTCACAGACAAGCGTACTACCGCTGCGCCACCGAAGCCGAATATTACAATACTCACAGACGTACCTATAAAGTAACTTATTGAAGCAGAAACGAAGCTAGTCCGGGAGCTAACAGCTACAATAACGCAGCGCCGCTTTGTGCAACGTTAGGAAATGGAGCGCGACGCAGCATCTGTGCGGTCGCGCCTGGCTACCTGCGGATTGTAGGGTTGTCGACATACATATATTATATTGACAGTCTCTGTGGCACAGAGGGAGTACGCTTGTCTGTGACACCGGAAGTCCCGGGTTCGAATCCCGGCCAGGGCATGATGAGAAAAGAACTGTTTCTGATTGGCCTGGGTCTTGGATGTTTATCGTTATAAGTATTAATTATAAAAGAGTTAGTGTCTCGTAACACAAGTCTCGAACTTACTTCGAGGCTAACTCAATCAGTGTAATTTGTCCCGTAAATATTTATTTATTTATATATCACGTTTACACTTACAGTCTCGAAAATACTGAAAGGCCACGTACAGCAGATGTATGGCTAAATGATGGAATTCAAATAGTGACAGGTTGCTAACTCATCGCCTAAAAGACGAATCTCTAGTTTAAAATCAATATTTTAAGTGTATTTACTAAAATTATGGAAAACAAAAGTTAGAAAAGACTTTTGTTATAGTCTCCAGATATGAAGCGGCGTTGGCAGGGATTCCACCCGTACATGGTCGATATCCCCACCCTACGCACCTTGCGATTTACCAAATCCAAAAACGTTAATTTATTACAGTTAAAAATAATTAGTATCTGACAACCCTAAGCATCATATGTAGTTCTGAGAATGTATTGTCTTGCTCCGCTGGTTATTAGCGGGAGAAAAGAGGCCGCGTTCGGATCTCATAATGATTTTAAAATATCACAATTTTTGATTCTAGCTTCTAGCTATGTCAATTTTGGTTACGAAGTAAGAACATACACAAAATCATACACTTTTTCCTTTTTGAGGGGTAGGCAGAGAAAACATCTTTCTTCTTGCCACGATCCCTGCATACTTCTTTCGCCTCATTCATCAGTCTCTTCATGCAAGCTCGTTAGTTTCGGATACTCTTGACCTGACCATTAGCAAAGACATCTCAGACGAAGCAACGGCAGAGTTATAAAAAAAATACAAGTAAAATAATTTTAAATTACACACACATATATAATATATCACATCTTTATTTCATACGGAGTAACAGACTCGATGAGTAAAACACCGCAAGGTCACTTTTAGCTGGACGGGTAAATGTTGTAAATGTAATTCAGAGACTTTAGCAGTTCCCGGTCTAAAGGAAGAACCACAAGTTTAAAAGCCTTTTCCTTGGCTGGATTTTACAATCGAGGAGAGAGAGAAGATGGTATGATGCTCCTTCATGTTATTCCTTCGTTACAAGATCACCACAAATCCATTTTTCACTTACAATAAAGCCTTAAAAATATTTTTTACTTTTAAATAACTTAAACAATGAACGCATGAGGGAATAAAAAAAAGCCGAAATCATATCACAGTAAAATAACGTACGGAAATCAATCATTCTATTGATTAAGTACTATTTTAATGTCATAAGTATAATATCGTGGCAAAGTATTTTGAAACAAGACATCTGTAGCGAGTTGAGGTCAGTTTCAATCAAGAGGTCAGTAAAACTGACGACTGGTAAAATATCATTCATCCATCATACATTTTGACCTTCAGCCGTAAGAGTAAGAATAATTTGAAACTGGAGCGCGCAAAGACGTACAGATGTCGACAAAGCATGGCTTTATGATGGAATTGAGATTAAAATAGTGACAGGTTGCTAGCCTAGCGCCTACAAGAGGAATCCCAAGTTCATGAACCTATACCTTAGTCTCCCTTTACGGGATTAATTAGAAATACATGGAGTGATCCTATTCTATTCCTATTGGTATCGGGAACTACACGGCAGAATACATAAGGACCTTTATATACTTACTATTGAAGCATTCCTATTTTTCACACTATCCAGTTGAATACAAACAAATACACACTCCACTTATATATAACTTACAAACTTTACTTTACTTACAACCTTACAAACTGTAATATGAGAGCCTTAAGAGAAACAATCGCTATGTTTATTTCCAAATACCCTCAATTATTTTGAATGGATCTGATAGATATGTTTCGTAATGAAACAATGGCCCTTTTAAGAAGCATTTCGTTTTAATCTTGTTGTTGATCATAAAATGCTTTAAATAGATCATCATCATTATATATAATTACGTCTATAACCCTTGCGGGTTAGACAGATCCAACATTCATCACAAGACTGAAAAGTCACGTTCAGCTTTTTGGCGTAATGATAGAATTGAGACTTAAATAGTGACAGGTTGCTAGCCCATCGCCCAAATGAGGAATCCCAAGTAAATAATCCTATTACTTAGTCGATTTTTACGACATCCACGGGAAAGAAATGGAGTGGCCCTATTCTTTTTCTACTTGTTTAAAAAAAATTAAAACTTATGACCATTTTGAACGCAATTTTAAATGACTACAGAGATGAGCAATTCAATCCATTTCTCAGTCATCAATAGAAATGAAACATCTAAACCAAGCCACATGTCTAAAAATTCTATCAAACAATTCGCAATCTTAAAGCAATCTGAGGAATTTCTCAAAGATCAGATAAAAACAGATCAAGAAGTAAGAATGAAGTAGGATTCATTGACAATGATGGCGGCGCAGAAATACATATAATAAAATATTTTCAAATTAAGAACCTCGTCCTTTTTTCAAGTCGGTTAAAATAGAGAAGTAAAGTACCGTGTGGTTCCTGTTTCCCAGCACACTAAAGAATAGGACCACTCCATATCCTTTCCATGGATGTCGTAAAGGGCGACTAAGGTAAAGGCGGAGAAGGATAATAAAGTTGGGATTCTTTTAAGCGATGGGCTAACGACCTGCCACTGACCGTCGCTTGAATCACAATTCCATCATTATGCAATACAGCGAAACAAACGTGGCCTTCGGTCATTTTGAAACTGTTGGCTCTGTCTAGCCCGTGAGGAATAAGACGTAATCGTATCTATGACTGTATGTATCACATAAAAACAGATGAAGAACCAGCATTCAGTGACAATAATGACGGCTTTGAAATAGTAAAGTTTCGTGGGAATAGTCATGGTATGCGATATGTAGTTGAGCTAAATGATTACGACAATCATATGGACATCAAGTTCATCCTGCTCTGGAATGCGATAGCTGAGATGGGAATGAAAATTGTAATAGCAATATGGTTGTAATTTTAAATCTCAAAAAAATCTGATTTCATATTTTCTGAACGAAAGAAATAAACATAAACTAAAGATTACTTCCAGCAGTTATAAGGTTTCTGTTCAAATTTAAAAAAAAAGAAATTCCATGGATGTATTCCAAAATTAATTGCAGAAAAAAAATGTTTATTGACACTCTTTTTCAAAAGTCAGTCGACTCAAACAATACTTAAGTTGCTCTAATTTAACTATGATTTTTATATAGCTAAATTTAACTAGGATATCACTGTAAGTATTGCCTCCTATTGATTGTAAATAAGAGCGTAGTGAGCAAAAACAACTTTCAAAGGATTAGGTTCGAATCAAAAAATATATTTTTCTCATTTCTAACCTAACCCAAGATCGGGTTTTGATTTCGAGTTAAGCTAATAATAATTCCATAATATAAGCAACTCTCATATTATAAGCAAGTAAATTATCATCAGCAAATCACTTATAGACTTGTATAATCACGAAAAATGCCAATGATCCCACCAATGATGCCACTAGACCGGCATCTGTGTCGGATGGCGGTTTCCCGCGATTATCATGCGCAAGCGCCGCTAACGACCGGCTCCCGGCGGGCCGGAACCAGACGGATTCCTAGTGTTCCAGAGCCTTCAAATGAGGGCCAATTGATCTGTTATGTGTCATATAGTCTTGATCGATTTGAAAAGTCATCCTATTTATAGTACATACATATGGTCACGTCTATATCCCTTGCGGGGTAGACACAGCTCATATGTATGTACATGTGTATGAAAATATGGAATTTATAGTAAATTGTTAATTATTTCAAAAAAGGTTAATCTAAAAAAAAAGTTTTCGCTTCGCACCAGTAGCATAAATATATACTCGTATAAACCTACCTCTTGAATCACTATCTGTTAAAAAAAATTTCATCCATGGTTTAAAGATCTAAGCATCCATACAAACATACATAAGAGCATATATTATATACCTACTTATATACATTTATATTTCAATTAGGTAGGTACTCATGCCTGACAGGGTAAATAAAGCCAATAGTCGTAACATTTGAAGCCCTTATTAAGGTAAAGGAAAGAAGGAATTTAGTGCTACAGATAGTGCCGGATTGCTAGTTATCTAAATGCCCAAATAATCCCAAATCTACGGCTGTAACCTCAAAAGCCTATCTCAATTAATAAATATAATAATGAACATCGAAAGTATTAATTTCCCATAATATATCATTCAATAAATAGGATCTAAAAGATAAAATCTAACAAGTAGTGAGAAAAAAATTATAATTAGAAAAAGTTATAATAGATAGAAAGGCGCTGATTATATACCAATAAAGGCCGGCCCACAGCGCACGAGCGGCGTACAGGTGTCGTGTGAATCGCATAGTGTGGGGAGGCCGTAGGAAGAAAGCACATCTACTAATTCGGTAAAGAATAGAATAGGCTATTGATTAGGTAAAGGTGATACTTACTCAAATAAAAGACGCAATAAATATGGTGCTGTGTTGTTCCCGGCACAAATACAAAAAACGAATAGGACCACTCCATCTCTTTCCCATGGATGTCGTAAAAGACGACTAAGGGATAGGCTTACAAACTTGGGATTCTTTCTTAGGCGATGGGCTAGCAACCTGTCACTATTTGAATCTCAATTCTATTATTAAGCCAAATAGCTGAACGTGGCCATTCAGTCTTTTCAAGACCGTTGGCTCTGTCTACCCCGCAAGGGATATAGACGTGACTATATGTATGTATGTATGTAAATATGGAATTAGTATCAAAAAAAACTTAGAGCATTTATAATCCTTTTGAGCAGTTGTCCTAAGTTTAATTGAATAAAAATTCTGAAGCATAATCTTTTCTTTTCTATTCACTAAGAATCAAGTAACAATGACAGAGTTTGAGCAGTTTAACAAGAAAGCACAAGGTCATCTCTACTTAGCAAAGTCATTAGGAACGATATTTTAGACAATGAAATAAGTAACTCTATATCTTTAAAAGCTTTATCTGCATTACTAGGTTTTGTGCATTGAACTAAAAGGCATATCGAAGTGTGCTACTGCACACCTAATATTTCGTGAATAAGAGTCTTTAAAAGGCACCAATGTCTTAGTAACTGCTGATGATAATATAATTTTTAAGCCAAAGCAAAAAAAGGTATTAAGGAGGTCTAAGGTCAAATAAATGCCCCTAAAAACTCTTTTATACCTAAAAATAAAACTAGAACAAACCTGAATTTAAGTTTCTCCAATCTCAGAAGATAAAAGCAGCTGTTGTTGACTTGGAAAAAAACCTGGAACAAAACAAAATGTATTTAACATTTCAACAAACACATCAACTCACCGCGTAATGACAACACTAAGATGATATTATTACGATAACCGACCTGCCTAGGGTTGTAATGACACCTTAAGCTACAGTTCCATGGCGTCACCACAACGTTAAATCATTTTCAAAAAGTGTTTTTTAATACATACATATAGTCACGTCTTTATCCCTTACGGGGTAGGCAGTGCTAACAGTCTTGAGAATAACAGTAGCAAGAATTTTTAACGAAAGTAAAAAATACGATAGACTTTTAAACTTGGGATTCTTCTTTTGGACGACAGGCTAGCAAGTTGTCACTATTTGAGTCTCAATTCTATCATTAAGCTAAAAAACTGAACTTTGCCTATAAGTCTCTTCAAGACTGGCTCTGTCTAGGGATATAGACGTGATAATATGTATGTATGTTAACATGACAACTGTGGAATCGTGCTTTAAATGTGCCCATTTTGATATTTTTCACTTTGTCGGCGGCGAAATAGGCCGACATTCCTAACATTAGCTGCGGTTGCATCTTTACGCTGATGCACCGAAATGGGAGATTATATCTCTGTGTACTGTCTAAATTACTGTTTTTATGCATTTACTAGCTGAGACTGCAGTGTGAACCGTGAATATTGATTTTGTTCTCCTTCAAAAATTTTTCAGGAAACACTCACGTAACATAACATAAAATAACGCCTTTTTCTCGGAGGGATAGGCAGAGACTACATCGTTCCACTTGCCACGATCTCTGCATACTTCCTTCGTTTCGTCCACATTGATAACTCGCTTCAATGTTTTTAATTAACTCTGTTTCTGTTATCGGTAATTTAAAGACTTACAAAACAATACGATATGTAATATACACAAGTCAATGCCTTTCTTTACATTTTCATTTCGTGGTCCTACTGGAAGAAACTTCTTTACAGTAAGCAGTGCCCTAGTATAAAGTTAATTCTAAGTCTTAGTTCTATTTGACTTTTTTCTTGATGAACGTAAATATATAAATAAAATATACTTATTTTGAGGTGGAAGATGCTAACTTAGATGCCGTCACGCTTACTATATGATAATTGTATAGTTGACGTTGTTGAAGAAAATGCTGCAGTGCAGTTTGTTACCGCTTCTTCTGCACTGACGCCTTGGAAGCGGCAGTAAACTTAGTTTTAAGTAATTTATTTGACGTCAACCAATGTTGTGAAACCAAACGTTTTGACAATTATTAAGCGATATGAAATATCCCATAATAATGAATAAAAATTTTGAATTTTATAAAGTTGAGGTTAAACACATTCAAGTTTTTAATTATTTAAAAAAACCCCCGGGAGGGGTAATAAGATAAAGGGTATTTTTTTACCGCTAGTAAAAATTGCAGCTATTGAGGTCAAGTAATATAGACTTTTTATTATAAAGATAATTGTCTTTTATTTTCTTTTTTAGCCAGCAAAAAGACAATAGAATTACTATTGTTTCCAACTGAACGTAATCAAACAAATATACACATAACACTTTCACCTTGCTCTTTAAGTACTTATATGTGAAATGGCCATTTATCATTAATTCTATCTTCGATTGCGCAAGCTGCGCGCTGTCATCCGATCTAACACTCATTGATTTTCATCTCCAAGGGAGTTTAAAATTTATTTACTAAGAAATAAGATCTGAAATTGGCTAGAAGCTCTTTATGAACCGCCACTCATTCTAAATTTATGGTCTATTTGTAATTATTGTTACTATCTTAGGCAATGGAAGGAGTCTGGCAAGGATTTTCATTATACATATATTTGAAGAATATTATGTGCAGTTCACATTTTGTTAATACCATTTTTATTATTATCTAACCTTAAACTTGTCATCAAATATCATACAACAGCTTCGCCCGCGACTTCGTCCGCGTGGAATAGTTATTTTGGGCATCATTGAAGTCCTCTAGGATGAACAATTTTCCCCGTTTTTTTACATATTCCATTATTTCTTTGCTACTTATAGTTGCAGCGTGATTTTATATAGCCTAAAGCCTTCCTTGATAAATGGTCTACTCAACGCAAAAAGAATTTTTTAATTCGCACCAGTAGTTCCTGAGATTAGCACGTTCAAACAAACAAAGCAAAATTATCTCTAGTTAATTTGCTGCGGGTAGTGAGAGACTCAACTACTCGCCTATTCTACTCGACCATTGTAAATAAATATAATACGGCCAGTGTTGAGCAAGTACGATAGAAAGTGACCAACCTGTCTTCAGCTAGTAATCCTGTAACCTTATTGATTGTTGAGTGTAAACGATCAATTAAAGGCAAGTGTTTTATTAATCTTATTAAAATTTTGTTTCAATAAAATTGAACATACATACATACATAAAATCACGTTTTTTCCCCGAGGGCTAGGTAGGCAGAGACTACATCTTTCCATTTGCCTTATTGATCTCTGCATACTTCCTTCGCTTCATCCACATTCATAACTCTCTTCATGCAAGCTCGGCGGTTTCGGGAATAAATAAATTGTCCCGTATATAATGTTATTGTATGAACATGGAAGAATGTGGAAATCCCAATTTCATCATTTTTCATCATCATGCAGCCGAACGTAGCCTTTCAATCTTTCGAGACTTTCGGCTCTGTCTACCCCGTAAGGCATAAAAATGTGATTATATGTATTGAAATTATGTGCATAAAATATTTATGTGTCGATAACTTCGGGCGTTCAGTTTGATTACGAAATAAGATGGTGCTTTTATCCTTTTTAATTTTATTTGCCAATTCAGGATCCCACGCAAAGTCAACGACATTGACTAGTATGGAATTTGGAGTTGAAAAGTCAACTTAGTCAACTGCTTTTTAAAGCGATCACATTAGTGTTCATGATTATTTTGTTTATTTACCTAAGTTATATAAAATTAACAAGAATGTTGTTATAACTTGGGATTCTTCTCTTAGGCGACAGACTAGCAACCTGTCACTATTTGAATCTCAATTCTATCATTAAGCCAAACAGCTAAACGTGGCCTATCAGTCTTTTCAAGACTGTGGTCTACCCCGCAAGGGATATAGACGTGATTATATGTATGTAGGTGCATGTATGTTTTTATAACTTAAGTAAATAAATAGGTTTGCATAACGCCCTCTCGTTAAAAAAAAATATGTTAATTGCGAGTATTTTTATATTACCTCAGGTATGATACGGAGTTTAATAGGCGGAAGGTCAGGTAATGTAATGACTAATTATTTTCTGACCACCGTGACCTTCTTAATAGTGGAACCAGTCTAGGTCTTGATTACATTCAGTCACTTACGTTTCTTCAAGACGTTTTCTCTCCTCGGAAATTGTATGTAATATGTTAAGTAATCATGTTATAACTTAACCTGTTTCACGTATGAGTCAGTCATGAATCAATCAGTTTATTTTTATTGCAAGAGAAAGTGATGGCATCATATAAATATTGTTGATAGAGGTTTTTATTGCTTCCTACCTTTTGTCTTGGGATTCGTAAGACGCTATCTATATTTACACACTCGTGATAAACTATCGATGTCCCGTTTCACGTCATAATAAAAAGCGAAGGCGACTAAGGGATGGGCTTACAAACTTGGGATTATGTTTTAGGCGATGAGCTAGCAACCTGTCACTATTTGAATCTCAATTCTATCATTAAGCCAAATAGCTGAACGTGGCCTATCAGTCTTTTCAAGACTGTTGGCTCTGTCTACCCCGCAAGGGATATAGACGTGACCATATTTATATATGTATATAATAACCACGTCTTTGCCAATCCAATCAAAGTTACTTATTCATTGGTCCCAGTGAAATCGTACCCAAATAATTTAATGAGGGGTCCTACTAAGATATCCACTTTAACTACTCAACCACCGGCACCGGCACTCCGTAACCAATAATTCACTTGTAATTTACCGCGACCTCCCACCTCCTGACATTGACAATGCAGACAATACTCTCTTTGAAACGAAAATCTCACGGATTGAACCTGAATCCTTGGGCCAGTCAATCACCATTAAAACAAACAAGTTACGAAAATAATCGAGAAGGCAATTGTTCGGGAAACCGCGGCAAGGTGACGCCGCCGTGGGAGAATTGGGTGGTGGTGTGTGGTCCAAGTTATAAGAGGCAGGTTGGTAGCCCGTGGGATCCTATGACGCCCTCAAAATGGCGAGAAGGGTACATCGGAGGGTTATAGTGGCACTGAAAAATCATTAATGATTATTTTTTAAATAAAAGTTTCTTTGATAACTTCCACTTGCCATAATCTCTGCATACTTCCTTCGCATCATAAATATATAGGGAAATTACTTTACCAAAATAAAAAAAAAACCAATAATCTTTAATAAAAGTAGAGCGTAAAAACGGAAATTTTGAGAGTAGGTATATAGGCATTAAGTCCGCCTTTTGTCCATTTTTGTTTTGTGCAATAGTGTTTTAAGTCAAATAAAAAAAAATTGTGCATGAAAAAAAATCAGGAGGTAGGTACTCACGATAGTATGTCTGTCAAAGTACAAATACAAGACCAAAGGAATTTTGCGGGCGAAATTTCGTGTGTTTTAAACAAAGCTCAAAATCAAAATGCTTTCAACTTGGACCATCGCACAAAAAGCTGCACCTTACGCAAGCGCCGGCGCACCCGCACGCTATACCGCTTCGGACAACTGGAGGAATTCGCAATCAAAACTACTAAGCCAATGGTATTAGAGGTAGACAGATATTACTCTTTATTGCACACTAGCTGTGCCCGCGACTTCGTTAGCGTGGAATAGTAATTTTTGGCATCATTGAAACCTTCAAGGGAAAAAAAATATCCCGTTTTTCTCACATTTTCCATCATTTCCCATAATGGAAAATTTCTACCCCGCAAGGGATATAAACGTGACCATATGTATGTATGTATACCTATATAGCCTTAAGCCTTCCTCGATAAATGGTCTATTCAACACAAAAAGAATTTTTCAATTTGAACCAGTAGTTCCTGAGATTAGCGTGTTCAAACAAACAAACAAACTCTTCAGCTTTATAATATTAGTATAGATATAGTAAAATCGAATACACTTATAGGAAGTTGCACACAATCTAAACACCGTAATTACTCCACTTACATCTATTTATCAACAACACAGCATTTAGAGCAAAATTTTCACACAAACTAACCTCAAAAAAGATCCCTCATTAAGCTTTTCTATTAAGCTTTCTCCTGACGTAACTCAAAATGACTTAATTATTCGGACAATGAGGCTGGGAAGTTCACAGGCATTCGGACTTGTATGGGACAATCAAATGTGTGTAAACTACTGTTATGCAAGTGTTTTATGTCAATAATGTCGTATCTATTTTACAATGGCTGTCAAAATGATATAAAAATGCGCAGATGTACAATCTACACAAAATTATATCTATACTAATATTATATTGTAAAGCTGGAGAGTTTGTCTGTTTGTTTGTTTAAACGCGCTAATCGCAGGAGCTACTGGTTCGAATTGAAAAAAATCTTTTTGCGTTGAATAGACAATTTATCGAGGAAGGCTTTAGGCTATATAACATCACGCTGCAACAATTAGGAGCGAAGAAATAATGGAAAATGTGAAAAAAACGGGGAAAATTATTCATACTTCAGGGCTTCAATGATGCCCAAAATAACTATTCCACGCGGACGATGTCGCGGGCACAGCTAGTTACCTATATGTCTTGTGGAAATCAAATATAAATAGTACTTTTTTCTTGCAATGTAATATTTTGGGCTGTAATTATTATCAAGAGTCTGTGAGGCGTGTGCTCTTTTTTTAGGCCTAAATATTTGAAGTTCTAACCCTGGTCTGGTCACGATGAAAAACAAACATTTTCTGATTGACCTGAGTCTTGGAATGATTATGTATGTAAGATTTTACTTATATGTTATACTATCGTTAAGTAAGCAACCAACCCATAACACATGTCTTGAACTTAATTTGGAGTTGGAAAAAAAGGGACAAATTTTTTTTTTCAAAATGATAATCGGTATAATAATGAATAAATTCTCCAACGATTGGTCATTGATCTGCTGTCCACTGTACATCACCGCGGCTGCTCTAATAACCGATTACGGTACTGAGTTGATTAGACAATTACGTCAGCTTAGTTTGATTTGGGAGAACTCCAGTTAAAGGTACGGCATTCGATGCCTTTTTCACATAGAAAAAACTCATTTAGATAGAAAGGGAATATATATATATCCTACTAATATTATAAATACGAAAGTTTGTGAGTACGTCAGTATGGATGTTTGTTACTCTTTCACACAAATACTACTGAACCGATTACGATGAAATTTGGTATGTACGTACATAGGTAGCTGAAGACCCAGAATAACATATAGACTTTTTATCCCGGAGTTCCCGCGGGATTGAAAGGGTTTCCATACGGTCGAAGTCGCGGGCGGCCTTTAGTATATATATAATCTCGCACGTCTGTATCCCTTGCGGGGTAGACAGAGTCAACAGTCTTGTTAATACTGATAGGCCACGTTCAAAATCGGATATATACGTGATGATATGTATGTATGTATGTATACCGATTTTTCTGACGTTTCGACCGGGTTGCAACGACCGTGGTCACAGGTTGACTCATTTGTGATTGATGTATCCATACATTAATAATCGTGCAATGAGAAAGTCATATTTATTGCAACCTTAAGTTAATTATGTTTCCCTTGATGGAGTTTTCTGCGCGAGATGAGCAGCAGATGGTTCACACAATGTGTTTCTTTGCTATTAGACCAGCATGTAGCACAAGTGTTTGTTTAATTTTTAATATTAGATCCAGACTACGTAGGGTTTTGGAAACAAATTAAGCCTCCATCAGTCTCTAAAATTGCATTTAAAATACAAACATACATACATACGTATGATCACGTCTATATCCCTAGCGAGGTAAATAGAGCCAACAGACTTGAAAATACTGAAAGACCACGTTCAGCTATTTGGCTTAGTGATAGAATTGAGATTCAAATAGTGACAGGTTGCTAGCCCTAAAGGAGGAATCCCAAGTTTATAAGCCTATCCCTTAGTCGCCTATTACGACATCGGTGGGAAAGAAATGGAGTGGTCCTATTCTTATTTGTAATGATAACCATTTAAAAATACAATTGAAAAATTAAAAAGCATAAAAATGGGTGTAACTTAGACTACCGCTAGGAGGAAGATGACCTTACAAACCATAAAAATAAGTATTCATAATTGTTATAACACCACAATTTGCATAATCAAAGGGAATAATGTGCATAATAAGCATAGCACATTTTGCAGTGAAAACTGAACGTGATGTAAAACACTTTGCAATTAATGATATCGTCAAAAAATGCGGTATAACTGTAATAATATATTATTGCAAACACAAGTAAACATGTATGTATGTTTTTAAACCGTTTCCGTGTGTTAGTGTGTAATCATAGTTGCGCAGAGCACTATTTAATGCTTTCGTATTTTTAATTAACATAAAATTATGTATCGCGCAAATTTTTTATACATAAGTTAATAGTATAGTGTACATTTTACACGTACTGACGATGAGCATGGAAGGCTGACTTCTTGTTCATTAATTAATGCTCTTTCTGAAATGATTAGGAGAGCTCCTAGTCGCTCTGCGTTCAAACATGCTGTGAATGAGTTCTTCCTTCGGCAGATCAATAACGGGTCATCCTAATTTTATATTTTATGTATGTATGTATACATGTAATTATGTATTTATGCATTTTTTTGTAATGTATATATTTTTCAGTATGCATGTGCACTTTATCGCACCACCAACTTAAAGTTTTTTTCTGTTTGGTCAGCTGATTGACTGGTAGAGAATGCTATACGGCATTAAGTCGGCCTTTTGTACATTTTTGTTTTGCGCAATAAAGTTTTAAATAAATAAATGTTTAGGGATACATAGTCTACAGAGTAATCTTTTAATTTCGACATATCGGACCGTCCATATTTCTTCCAATAGTGTGTATGAAAAATATCTACTGGTATCACATATAAGTAAACATGGATTTGAACATTATTAAATTTAAATAAAGATCACATCTACATCAAGTTCGTCAAATAACCTACTTTATGGTTTGAAACAACTCCCGATTTTCTTAATAAAATTAATTTATTTGTTTCACCTATGTATCAATATCATTTAAAATTTCAAGGAACGTTTCAAACAGAGCTTAAAAACACATACACATCACCTCTTCATCATTAACGAGTAAGACAAATCCACTAACAAGAATTCAATGCCACCAACCCAGGTCGAATCACCTGACTTTACCGAGAGTGAGCCGAGACGTCGGCCTCGATCGCCTCGGACTGCGATGCGAACTGTGCGAACAATAACGGCACTGGATCTATCATTTATTCTGCGTTGTTTTGATGTGTCAACGACCGGGGAAGACAGTATGGATTCTCTCTCTCTCTTTCTCTGATGAACACTAGAATATAACAATAGAACATTAAGTGTATCAGTGCCGAATCCCGGAATTTTTGAGGTACAGATGTACGTTCCATACTAACCCAACACCCCAACTTTAGGTAAATATGCATCCGATCTCTGCTGATGAGGTTTCAAATTTAGGGGTCCACTAGGTTCAAAATATTAACGGAAATTGAGATCTTTTATTTGCTTTATTTAATTAAAAAGAGTCTTAATCTTTAGAGTCTTAATCGAGTTCGAATGGATACAGGAATAAATGCATACTGCAGTGTATTTTGTTCCGCCGCTTTTTCTACACATGCGCTTTGGAAGCGGTAGTACTTAGTAATAATTAGATTTAAGTGATGTGACGTCAATTAGTGATACCTTGTATCCAATTTTGAAAATAAATCTATTCTTTTCTAATTAGGATTATGCTAAAGAAGTATGCAGGGATTATGCCAAGTAGAAAGATGTATGTCTGTCTGTCTACTACTTTTGAAAAAAATATCCTGATGTATCTAATTTCTTTAATGAGTTTGGTTAAATCTCCACTTGTGTGTGGTGTCATTACTGTATCGAGTGCAACCATTCCTTCGATTTTCACTACTTTCTTAATAATGACTCGCTTAATGACGTCGGATCGCGGTTTAGACGTTTCAC
This sequence comes from Amyelois transitella, assembly GCF_032362555.1. Classification (NCBI taxonomy): domain Eukaryota; kingdom Metazoa; phylum Arthropoda; class Insecta; order Lepidoptera; family Pyralidae; genus Amyelois; species Amyelois transitella. The sequence goes on along the minus strand of NC_083506.1, from coordinate 693,010 downwards.
CGTCATATACGTTGACACAGTGACAAACAACCGTGACTGACATTGTTTTATTATTAGATTTATACGTTTTATGAAAGTTATAGCGACCAGATGTCTACGGACTGTAGGTATGGTTGCTTGCTTTTACATATAAATTATGAGCTTATCCCTTTTATATACATATATATATATATATAATCGTATCATTAATTCTTACGGGTAGACAGAGCCGACAGTAACAAAAATCAAAGGTCACTTTCAGTTTGATGGCTCAGAGTGCGTGTCTGAAAAATAACAAACAATTAATATAGAATCAATAGTTTAAGATAGAAATGATGCAGCTGCTGCCTACCCCTCTGGGAAAGAGGCAAGGCTTTATGTATGTTTCCATGTACAATTTGGGTAGTCTAAGGAGTGCCTAAAAATTTAAGCAAATGCCTAAAGGGTTATTTGTTTGTTTACGAAAATTGCGAGGGGACGGAAAATAATGGGATCTTCACTAAAACATTTGGAATGAGGTGAACCGGGATATACAGGTAAAGACAAAAAGCAAATGGCGACCAATCTGGGCCGCGTCACGCCCGGATAGCTGGACATGCGCAAGCGCCAGTGGCAGAACATGTAACTGTTGACTTTCACTCGAATCAATCACCCCACGGGGGTCCTCGCACGGATCACTCATTATGTAATTTATTTAATAGTTGTAACACTAGTCTTAATTAATCTTTAAACATCAACTTAACACGACCACTTTTACGAGTTGCAAACATCGAAAAAATGTGGCAAGTACGATTTGTTCTCATATGTTCTGGGTTCCATACATACATACATAAAATCACGCCTTTTTCACGAAGGGATAGGCAGAGACCACATCTTTCCACTTGCCACGATCTCTGCATACTTCTTTCGCTTCATCCACATTCATAACTACGTATGGATTCCGTACTTATAAATTTATGATCTAAAGAATATATTTATCTGAAAATGGCTCGATTAAAAGTTAAAAATACATACACAAAAACTTTACCTGTAAAGGTTGCAGGGTCAGATAGGAGTATCTTTGTGTTAAAACCCTGACTCACCCAATCCAGGATCCATGGTCAAAGGCGTACCTCGGGCTCCTCTCCACACTGCCCAAAGTATAAGTATCTGTATTTATAAATACTACAGGTATATAGCCGTGTGGTTTCCGGCACCAATAGCAAAAAATTAATAGGACCACTCCATCTCTTTCCCATGGATGTCGTAAAAGGCGACTAAGGGATATGCTATTGTGATTCTTCTTTTAGGCGATGGGCTAGCAACCTGTCACTATTTAAATCTCAATTCTTCTTAGAGCCAAACAGCTGAACGTGGCCTATCAGTCTTTTCAAGACTGTTGGCTCTGTCTACCCCAAAAGGGATATAGACGTGACCATATGTATGTATGTACAGGTATTAAACGTGCACGTAACGTACCTTTATTTTATCTCGGACGTTTGGAATCATGTTACAATGATCCGCGGTCACCGAGCGGCTGAAAACCAGCGGGTTATTACTCCATCTGCAGGGCAGAATTTTCTTTTAACATGCCAACAGTCTCTCTACCTAAAACTCTGTCTACCTCGCAAGGGATATAAACGTGACTCTATGTATGTATGTAAAAGTCATTGGTGCATAGGTCCCGACAGTTCGACTATCAATACCTACTTACTTATAACAAACATTTTATTTCCGTGGTTTCTCGCGAAAACTGTGGCAGGAAGTTCATGCAAGCGTTATCAAGATGGTGCTTATAATATTGAGAAACCAACTAGGTAATTAATATAAGGCGAAATTCCGTAACAAAAAGTTGAGAAACACATGTAGGTCAGTGACCATTTTGCTGATAATGCACGATAAACGCAAAATTGACTGACTCATCGCGAAATAAGTGATACCTACGAAGCTTAAGTAAATGAAATAGTAGAAGTAAATGAATATTGTATTCATACTTTATACATTAATACTCGTATCTTTAATAGGAAGAGATCCCATTTAGGGATAAGTTGCATTTGCAACAACCTTTATACTGTAATACTGTTTTATATTTGTAATGTACTCCTTTAGCGAACAATTAAGCATTTACTTACTGATCTGAAACCTTGAAGATTGAATTCTTATCAACGCGTAGCCCAAACCGTTGGGTCTAGGGATTTGAAATTATTTAAAAAGAGGAATTCCCGCAAATGGAATGTATAAAAATTGTAGATTGTATAGTATGTCTAATTTCCCGCGGGAACAGGAATTTATCAATTTTTTTGTTATACGCAGGCGTTGTGAGGTCTATTCTCGTATAAGAGGAATCCAAAGTTAATAAACCTTTTGATTGACTTAAACACAACAAATTTATACACGTTTATACAACACTTTTTGGTTGACTGGAAGAAATCCCTATGGGGATAAGTCCGCCATTGTACATATTCTTCTAAATCCAATAACTGCTTTGTAATTTGTTATATTTATTTTTATGTGCAATAAAGAGTTTATAAACAAACAAACAAACTTTTCCTGAATCGGGGGTTAAAAATACAAGGTTCTTACATAAACTTCTGCGAGGCATATGATCCAGAAAAAAATATTGCATCACCATGGAAAGCATCGCAGTACAATTATTGGGTGACTAGCTAACTTTAACCTGCAACTTCGGCCGCACGATTTAACGCTACCTACACGCGCGAATTTTGAGCCACCTACAAAATAACATACATACATACATATAGTCACGTCTATATCCCTTACGGGGTAGACAGAGCCAATAGTCCCGAAAAGACTGAACGGCCACGTTCAGCTACTCGGCTTAATGATGGTATTGAGATCCAAATAGTGACAGGTTGCTAGCGCATCGCCTAAAAAAAGGATCGCAATTTTATAAGCCTATCCCTTAGTCGCCTTTTACGACATCCATGGGATAGAGATGGAATGGTCCTATTCTTTTCTGTATTGGTGCCGGGAACCACACGGCACAAAATAATACTGGTTTTTTGCAAATCCCACGGTTACTATATTTTTCACCGGGTAGGAAAGTACCCTATGTCCTTTTCCAGACTCTTAATCACTATCACTACAAAGTAGCTTCCCGCGTCTGTATGTTTGTAGGCTTAGATCTTTAAAACTATATGAAGAATTTTGATGCAGTTGTTTTAATAGATTGAGTTTTTCAATAGGAACGTTTATATGTTTTACTCTTATGGTGCAATAAAGAGTTTTCTCTATCTATCTATGAATGCTATCTTTTAACAAATAGTGTTTCAATAGGTTTATATGTATAAATGCTACCTGTGCGAAGCAGGGGCGGCCCGCTAGTTGTATACATATACGCAAAATTTCAAGAGAATTGAAACGAGGCAACAAACATACATTCGCATTTTTAATATTATTAGCGATTTTGTCGCATCGAAACTTGCGTATAATGTAGCTGATTACAGTTGTCGTATGCAGTAATAAGCAATTAGGTATATTGGGTTGCATTTACAAATAACGTAACTTGTGTATTCACCTACTTAAAGAATTTCTGTTTGAACAATGTATTCTCTCGTCCACATTCTATTCTAAGTTTGGATATTTGTGAAGTTGACGTTGTTGAAGAAAATGCTGCAGTGCAGTTTGTTACCTTCTTTCTTCAGCACTGACGCCTTGGAAGCGGCAGTAAACTTTGTTTTTAAGTAATTTATTTGACGTCAACCAATGTTGTGAAACTAAAAGTTTTGACAATTATTAAGCGATATGAAGTTTCCTATAATAATGAATGCAAATTTTGAATTTTTTTGAATTTTGTTTGTTCAGCTGGTTGACTGGTAGAGAATGCCAAACGGCCAAACTTTTGTGCATTTATGTTTTTGTGCAATAAAGTTTTGAATAAATAAATAGATCAACGTGTGTACAACTGAATTTTATGTATATGTCGTTGGTCAATTTGTTTTTAAATGTTAATCAGAATTAAAAATATCGTTTAGTGGCAATCTGACGGAGAAAAATGCATAATTGAAAATACTTTGAAACTGACAAACTTTTAATAAATAAAAACGCTGCATACTGGACATATTGGTTTAAGAAATGTCGGAATGCGGGCCCCAGGGTAGCGTAGTGACGGAGGGTACAACTGGGCACAGACCTTTAATCGCCTCCTACGTCATGGATATCGTTGGAGGCGACTAAGGCGATGGATGTGTTATACCTATAACGTAAGGATTTTGCTAAATCAATTCAAAATTAGCGATATAGACGTGACCATATGTATGTATGTAAGGGATACAGATTTGTGTATGTTGAAAGGAAGAAGGTAATTTTTTTCGTATCTCTTTGCCGAGATTAACTTAAGTTTGATTATACAGCCGCTATAACATCTCTTTATCTAGTTGCGATGTGTACACAGCTTTAATTGCTATAAAACAGAGCGTGTGACCGTGTGCGCAGGCGCAAGCGTGCGAATAGCGATGTCTTCTGCGCTTGCTTAGATAACTATATAATTGTAATAATTTGAATTTAAATATATTTTCCGATAGGGTAGGCAGAGATCATTCTATTTGCAATAGTTCTTACACTCTATTATATAATTTTATCTCAATATTATCACTAAGCCAAACAGCTGAGCGTGGCCTATCAGTCTTTTCAAGACTGGTGGCTCTGTATACCCCGCTAGGGATATAGACGTGATCATATGTTTGTATGTATGTTCTTACACATGTACTTGTTTCGCTTCATCCACATTTCTCTTCATGCAAACTCGTCGGTTTTGAGTAAACTTGACATGATCTTTCGCTGGAACGTCGACTATTTTATCAAGATACGAGCTCTGCCCGCGACTTCGTCCGCGTGGAATAGTTATTTTGGGCATCATTGAGGCCCTCAAGGATGAATAATTTTCCCCATTCTTGTCATATTTTTCATTATTTCTTTACATCTTATAGTTGCAGCGTAATGTTATACAGCCTGAAGTTTTCCTCGATAAATGGTCTATTCAACACAAAAATAATTTTTCAATTCGAACCAGTAGTTCCTGAGATTAGCGCGTTCAAACAAACAAACAAACAAACTCTTCAGCTATATAATATTAGTATAGATTAAGCTACATAACTATTTAATAGTTATGATTTAAATTCAAACAATTTTTGCATCTTTTTGTTCAATATCATATTGAATTAAGCAACCCTCTCAAAGTGGTGATCATCATGATATTGATCTACTAAATGTCGTTTAACGTTGCGACACGACGTATTGCGACTAATGGCTTTGCGACACAAACATCATTAAGCTCATTGGTAAGATTCAAGCTTTAATATTTAAGTCGTGTGAAACATTAAACTCCGCTGACAAGAGTTAGCTCTTATATTTAAGAAGAAGAATAAGTAAGTGCCGTGTGGTTCCCGGCACCAATACAAAAAAGAATAGGACCACTCCATCTCTTTCTCATGGATTTCGTAAAAGGCGACTAAGGGATAGGCTTACAAACTTGGGATTCTTTTTTAGGCGATGGGCTAGCAACCTGTCACTACCTATTTGAATGTCAATTATATCATTAAGCCAAATAGCTAAACGTGGCCTACCAGTCCTTTCAAGACTGTTGGCTCTGTCTACCCCACAAGGGATATAGACGTGACAATGTGTATGTATGTATGTGTAAGATAAATTACCTAAAGGCGTTCAAAGTCGAGGCACGCACTAGTTTTAATATTTCATTCATGACCGCTACACATTATAGTAACTGTTTTTAGTAATAGGTCCAATACAACAGTTAACCATAACATAACTGCTTTTATTACTCTTTGTTGTAGGTATTGAATGCGATAATTTGCAGCAAATCGATGTGTTCAATTCAATTGGATGAATTATGGTACTTAGTTGTGTAGTTATTGATTGAAATTCGTGTTAATTATAAACTTTATCGTTACTGTTTCAAATCCAAATTGAATGAATGTGAATGTGCCGTGTGGTTCCCGGCACCAATACAAAAAAGAATAGGACCACTCTATCTCTTTCCCATGGATAGGCTTACGAACTTGGGATTCATTTTTAGGCGATGGGTTAGCAACCTGTCACTATTTGAAACTCAATTCTATCATTAAGCCAAATAGCTGAACGCGGCCATTCAGTCTTTCCAAAGACTGTTGGCCCTGTCTACCCTGCAAGGGATATACGAATTACCAGCCACATTCAGCTGACATGGCAGGGTATATATTATGATTTATTCCTAGCTCGCAAGTTATTTATATAAAACCAGGGTCAGTGTGTCGTGAAGTCCGTTGGTGTTACGATTTAATGACAGTCATCTGAAGGCAGCCGGTACCAACGGTCACCATTAGTTAAGTGCCGATCGCCTGCACTCTGTGGTTCACCTACTTCTGTGCTCGCTTATTTCAACTCTCACTAATATAATCACGTCCACATCCCCCGCGGGGTGGACCGAGCCGACAGTCCTAAAAAGACTGATAGGCCACGTTTAGCTGGCTTAATGATAGAATTGAGATTCAAATAGTGACAGCCTTAAAGGAGAATCACAAGTTTATATGCCTATTTCTAGTCGTTATTTACGACATCCATGGGAAAGAGATGGCGTGGTGCTATTCTTTTTTCTAATGGTGCCGGGAACTACACGGTTATAAAATGTTGAACTGAATAAGTGCATCATAGAATAAATTGAATTAAGTACAGTTTTCTTTGGAGTCGCGAGGGCATTTGATACCTTAAGATTTTTGAATTTTATTTAGAGACTATATTTTTTTTATTCATTGATTTCGGTAATCGCTGCACCTATTTATTTTTATATATTGTTTATACATTTTAGTTTTTATGTATGTTTATTATAATTATTTTATTTTGTATTTTGTTTAATTATAAATATATTAATTTAGTTTAACCCCACATAAAGTTCTCTGTTAGACCCAATGGTTGACTGGTAGATAATGCATCTAGCATTAAGTCCGCTCATTGTGCTATACATTTGTATTTTGTACAATAAAGTTAAAATGAGTATGCAAAGATCGTGGCAAGTGGAAAGATGTAGTCTCTGCCTGCCCCTCTGGGAAAAAGGCGTGACTTTATGTATGTATGTAAGTTAAAATAAATAAAGTAATGTACAGAGGAGAGACTTGTGAATTTTTTGAAAATTTTATAGTACGACTTAAAGATTAACCGTTTCCTATCGAGACAAAAATAGCTAATCATGCTATCTACTATAGAATAATTTGCAAGCAAATCCGCAGGTAAAACCTATACCTCGTGACGTATATTTTCCCTCGAAAAATTTTAATATCTTATATTATATATTCTCGTGTCACAATGTTCCCGTTCCCGTTCTCCTCCGAAACGGCTTGACCGATTCTCATGTAATTTTGTTAGCATATTGAGTAGGTCTGAGAATCGGCCAACATCTTTTTTTCATACCCACAAAATGCAAAACAACGTATGCCGGGACAGCTAGTTTTATATCTAAGAAACTTCGTCTATGTTAAAAATAATCACACGTTTTCTCTCCTTAAATCGAGTGAAATTATTCAATCCGATTATCCATCGATATAAATCGTACATCATTCTGAAAGTCCGTCGAAGACAATGGACGGTTTAAGTATTACTGTAATTACATGTGCTTTGAAATCGATTTAGATAATTACAAATCGTGTAGAGTTGTCCAAGTGATATAGAGATAAAAGTCTATATATATCCCATTGTGAATTTTTTTCTTGCATCTTACTTTTTCTAAATTGATACATACATACATCCATATAGTCACGTCTATATCACTCGCCAGGTAGAGAGAGCCTATAAAACTATATATCGTTTTCATCAGTCTTGACAACCATATATAGTTTTATATTGGAATTGAGATTCAAATAGTGTATATGAATACAAGAGTAATCCCAATTTTACATATAAGCCTATCACTTAGTCGCCTTTTACGACATTCATATGAATGATATGGAATGGTTCTATTCTAAAGTGCCACAAAGAAACCACACGGCCTTTTTTTAAAACCTACCCCAAAAAGAAATAATATTATAATATTAATTAATTTTTTTTTTCAGATTTTTTTTTTCTTCTAGCATCCTAGGCATGACAAAAACTATCTTTTCTGACTAATAATTTAATGCAGATAGACACGACAACAGTTATAACCGGCGTTTAATGTTAAAAAAAATTTATAAAATAATCATAAACACCGTGTGGTTCCCGGCACTATTACAAAAAAGAATAGGACCACTCCATCTCTTTCCCATGGATGTCGTAAAAGGCGACTAAGGGATAGGCTTATAAACTTAGGATTCCTCTTTTAGGCGATGGGCTAGCAACCTGTCACTATTTGAATCTCGGTTCTATCATTAAGCCAAATAGCTGAACGTGGCCATTCAGTCTTTTCAAGACTGTTGGCTCTGTCTACCCCGCAAGGGATATAGACGTGATCATATGTATGTATGTATGTATCATAAACACGTACAGAAGCGACCGGCGAGAAATTATTGCCTACTTTCGTAATTTTTAGAAATGCCGCTGGGCGTGTTAAATTGGCCGTAATATATTAAACATTAGCCCACATAACTTCGCGATTGTATGAACAGCTGCCGGTGCAAGGTTCGAATCTGTTTGGACAAATGATTCTTTCGTAATGTGATTACTAATTTTGTGATAATTCTTAGCGTTTCAACGTTTCGTTTTGCGTGCGAGAAACTCGGTTTTATGTAAAGTTGTATCGGGAAAGTTTTCTGTTATGAAAATGAACGGTGTGCCGGGGAAAATTCTTTAGAATCGTGTACAATTCCGTTCAATGCAATGTAATAAGGTATAATTTGTTTTCAATGAATAATAATGTTATGTGTACCTATCTGTTTATTTCTTAATCTATTTTTGTTGGTTTGAGTTATTTAAAACGTTGATTTTAAATCATAAACCTTAGGTAATTATAGGTATTAATTTGTATGAATTTAAAAGTTAATACTTTTAATTATATAAAACTACAAAATAACAAGTAAGAAAAATATAGAATAAGCAACAATTTGTGAATGAAAATAAATAGAAAATCATTTCATGAAATGAAAATATTTTGAACTGAATTGCCCAAAAAAATTAGTTGTAGCTAAAATGTTGCTATAAATATATAAATTAACTTTTAAGTTTGCTTAACAACTTAGTTTAAACAAAACTAAGTAAATCCAAACGTATGATATTTTATAATGAAACTTAATAATTTATCGAAGTTGATTTATCTCCTAGAAAAATTTCAAAAAAAATATTATCTTACCTGCCAGTTATTTCCAAAAGGCACACGAACAGTCACAAGTGTCACAACACAGCACAGTCACAAACACTCGCGGAGCGCCGTGCGTCGTGCGCGCGCGCAGCCTCGATCCGTTATGCGGCGGCCGCGTCGTGGAAAGCGGTCGCGATTCCACGCAAAGATTAGTTGTGTAGAAGCGATGCGTAAGGCTTTCGAGGAGGCTTACATTTTTATGTAGTATAAAATTTGTTAACAAGTACCGTGCCATATTTGTTACCGCTTCTTCTGCACTGACGCCTTGGAAGCGGCAGTAAACTTAGTTAAGTAATTTATTTGACGTCAACCAATGTTGTGAAACCAAAAGATATGACAAGTATTAAGTGATATTGAAGTGTTCCGTAATAATGAATGAAAGTCATGAACTTTGAATTTGAAATTTGTTAAAAAAAATACCATGAGTACTTTTTTTGTATAAAATATAAAATTGTATTATATATAAAAATACCGAACCTAATTATTTTAAAACACGAACAAGATACATTATATTCTTAACTTCTAGTATACTAAAATAAGTAAATCGATTTTTTTTAAATGTCCAAAAAGGAATCTAAGCTTCTCAAAAACCGTTGATACAATTTTCAAAGGAGATATTTAGAGCTTTTTTAAAAAAGCTGTCTTGCAGTATTAATGTACATCTTTATCCTTCACAACCTTAATAGTAGTAATGTTAAATACAAATACTCACTGTGTATCGACCTCAACCTCAAGACTCCAGAATCTTTCCTAGTTAAATACCTACGCCAGTCTTCTGCGCTCCTAATCTATGGGAATCTGTACAGGTTATCAATGAAGACGGACGTTATCTCGCGCGGGGAAAGTGACCCGAGGTACTCAAGGCTCGTCGGTACCCTGTTGACATAGGTCGGAGGGCAACTGAGCTATGTACTCGTCTATACTCATCTTCAGAGCCTTCTGAAGAGGACCTTAAGAAACATAGTTAGTTCACAATCTATGTATACTAATATTATATATCTGAAGAGTTTGTTTGTTTGTTTGAACGCTTAAATCTTAGGAACAACTGGTTCGAATTGAAAAAAAATATATATTTTTGCGTTAAATAGACCACTTATCGAGGAAGGCTTTAGGCTATATAACACCATGCTGTAACTATTGAAGCAAAGAAATAATGGGATATGGGAAAAAACGGAGAAAATTATTTATCCTGAAGGCTTCAATGATGCCTTTAATAACTATTCCACGCGGACGAAGTCGCGGGCCACCTAAATTCTTTCAGGAGCTTAACTAAAATCTAAGGGGCACTAAGAAGCCCCGGGTATAATAAGTACTTAGTAAGAAATAAGATCTTGAATCAGTTGTGCCGTGTGGTTCCCGGCACCATTAGAAAAAAGAAGAGGTCCACTCTATCTCTTTCCCATGGATGTCGTAAAAGGCGACTAAGGGATAGGCTTATAAACTTGGGATTCTTCTTTTAGGCGAAAGACTAGCAACCTTCCACTATTTGAATCTCAATTCTTTCATTAAGCCAAACAGCTGAACGTGGCCTTTCAGTCTTTTAATACTGTTGGCTCTGTCTACCCCGCAAGGGACGTGACTATATGTATGTATGTATGGAAGTCAGTTCAAGAGTATGAAGAAAGTTATGAATGTGGATGAAACAGAAGAAGTATGCAAAGATCGTGGCAAATGGAAAGATATAGTCTCTGCCTGTCCCACAGCCTACTTACATACATACATAAAAATTAAGGCTCTTTTAACGACATTATTGTCGCGCGATCTATCGCTGTTTCGCTTTTTATTATGACTTGAAACGGGACAGCGATAATTTACCGCGCGATAAAAATGTTGACGCGCGTGCCATGCTAGTTCCGTGGATAAGAGCCTTTATTTTACGCTATAGTAGTTATAATTTTAGCTCTGGTAGGTATTTATAAACCTTATCTAACAAATGTAATGCGTCTACCGTAGGATATATAGAACATTGTATCTAGAACCACTCTTCTTGAAGTCGGTAAATAAGAAGTAAAGTCTTATCATCCACCTCGCTGCGCATGCGTCAGTGGCCACCGGATTTCCGCCAGTTTGGACATCGCAACTTCAATGAGCAGTTTTCCCATGCCGATTCATTTAGCGGACAGATTGCCAATTAGGCTTATCTCTATTTATAAAAATCTAACGTATGTCTGTAAAAACAATTTAATATCTTGAAAAAATTATTTGCTTAATACATTTTTAGTGTGTGTGCTGTGTAGTTCCCAGCAGGCACCAATCGAAAAAAATAATAGGACCACTCCATCTCTTTCTCGTGGATGTCGTAAAAGGCGACTAAGGGAAAGCCTTATAAAATTGGAATTACTTTAGGCGATAGGCTAGTAACCTGTCACTATTTGGATCTCAAATCTATCATTAAGCCGAAGCTGAACGTGGCCTTTCAGTATTTTCGAGACTGTTGGTTCTGTCTACCACGCCAGGGATAATATATACGTGATATTATGTACTATATGACAATTTTTCCTTTCATTGAATTTTGAATTCAATTAATAGATATAATTCAAACAATTGTCACTATTTCATTGACTTGACAAATGCTTTTAATGATATACTTACGAGCACTTACAATTTTTCCTGTGATGATTTTCTAGGTTGACTACATATCTACATATATATTTTCATTACTCGTAATATGTAGTCGCGGATTCTCTTTGATGTAAGTATTTTTTCAAGACCATTAAAGCAATGTTTTATTCCGAATACTAGAAAGTCTATTGCCATTAAAATTTAAATAAGTACTAACAATGAAAGTAGGAAAGCGTATGATTAATTTATATTTGCATAATGTTTATTGATCAGCGAATCTTAACATATTATTTTATCTATCTAGCTAATTTAACATGTAAAATCTAATATTTTATTTCATTGATTTAATGTCAATTTAATAAAAAAAACAAAAACAAAATTAATTATTCTTCCCAACGATTATTATTAGACGGCCTCTGTGGCGCAGCGGTAGTACGCTTGTTTGTGACACGGAGGTCCCGGGTTCAAATCCCGGCCAGGGCATGCTGAGAAACGCACTTCCTCTGATTGGCCTTGGATGTTTATTTATATAAGTATTTATTAAAAAATATAGTATCGTTGAGTTAGTATCTCGCAACACAAGTCTCGAACTTACTTCGAGGCTAACTCAATCTGTGTTATTTGTCCTGTATATACTTATTTATTTATTTCGTCATTTCGTATGCGAATGTCGCTTGACCTTGACTTGGTTGAATACTTACTGGGGGAAAATGCATATATATGTGCATTGTACATCCTGTCTGTCTGTTCGTACGTGTTTTATAGGACCAGTCAGGTGAGCAATGAGCAAGACTGTTTTCTATTAGTTCTTTTCACTTTTCATCTCACTTTTATGGTAGTAGGAGGTTCTCACTTCAGGCGTATTATTTTATTCGTTTGTTACACGATTAGTATTTGTCAATTATGAACATATTTAAATGATTATACATACATATAATCACGTCTATATCCCTTGCGGGGTTGACAGAGCCAACAGTCTCTAAAATACTTAGGTATAGGCCATGTTAATGATAGAATTGAGATTTAAATAGTGACAGGTTGCTAGCCTATCGCCTTAAAGAAGAACCCCAAGTTTATAAGCTCTATCCCTTAGTTTCCTTTTACGACATCCATGGGAATGACACGGAGTGGTCAAGTTCTTTATGTGCCAGGAAACACACTGCACTTCATTATATAAACTAATTATATTCTACTTACTTTTGGTATTTGACAAGCAATTTTGACAAGATTTTTCATGCAATTTCATCATCATCAGTGATCTTAATTATAAATTTCGTGAAAATTGGTGCATTAGTTTAGTTGACAGACATAATAAAACTTTTAGATTTAGGTGAACTAAAGCTAAAATAAAATGTTATAGGTACCTAAGTATAAAGATATAAATAAGTATATGCGCATCAGAATTGAATTATTATGTCAACAATATCTAAATATTATAATCAAAATTGATCCGCAGTTTAATATCGAATCAATGGGACGTGCGTAGGAGTCGCCGGTCCTACAACATCATAACATAACAGACTATTTGCATATATTTCAACGTCTATATTATACATTATTAACATTATAATAGCAACAATGTCTTGCAAAACATTTCTATGATAATTGAACATCGGATTATTTCTATATTTAAACTATAATTTTTATGTAAGGAATTACTTAATACATTAAACTTTTACTAAATCTTTCTGAATTGTCTCTTGATTGTCTTTGTCTCAGATTATGATCAATCAAACGTGGTTCAAACGTAAGTTTGTTTGTTTTTTTGTTTGAACGCGCTAATCTCAGGGTCAATTCGAACCAGTTCGAATTGAAAAATTCTTTTTGCGTTGAGTAGGCCTTTTATCGAGGAAGGCTTCAATCTTCAACATCACGCTGCAACTATAAGGAGCAAAGAAATAATGGAAAATGTGAAAAACACGGGGAAAATAAAATCCTTGAGGGCTTCAATGATGCCCAAAATAATTGAAAATGCCCAATTTAAATCGCGGGCACAGCTAATCTTAAAATATATAGGTGATTAGCGGTTCAAAACTTCCCTCTTTCCAATATTACGCAAAATTGTTGAGCACGCAACAATTTCAAAGGAAGTGTTAGCCGTCTAATCCCGACCTATCGGGACCTTTATCAGCATCATTAGGACGAATATTCACCACGCTATCCCGAAGTACAAAGTAACCAAGCACCAGAAAGTTAGCACGCGTAAAGGACGCTTCGTTGAGTTAAAGAAAAATGGCGACCACAAATAATCGAATCGAAAGACAGTTTGAATAATCGAATGATTGTTGTCGTATTGATCGATCAAATATAGTTAAGAACAAGTAGGTATGTATGTATATTTTAGAACTTACCAACAATATTAGCAGTTTTTGTTACAACGTCTTAAAAATATTTAAACTGCTAGGTAATTGAAATATTTAAATTTCACTGGGTAACTTTAAAATCAATGGAGCTTTATTTCATCTCGGCATTTAAGTAGGACCGAGTGTTACTTTTTAAGCTTAGATACAATTATTGTAGTACCTACAATATACAAGATATTTAAGGATGGTATGGTGAATAGAAAGCAATAAAGCTACGAATTTTTTGCGTTGGATTTATATCAGGAGACAATTCAGACAGTCAATGTTTTTTCTTAGCTTTGCAGCGCCATTTTATGAATGAAATAAAAATCGCTACCTATTTCTAGGTTACATACATACATACATATAGTCACGTCTATATCCCTTGCGGGGTAGACAGAGCCAACAATCTTTAAAAGACTGAATGGCCACGTTCAGCTATTTGGCTTAATGATAGAATTGAGATTCAAATAGTGACAGGTTGCTAGCCCATCGCCTAAAGAAGAATCCCAAGTTTGTAAGCCTATCCCTTTCTAGGTTGTCATATCTAAAACCCTCTATACTGTACACACTCAGTATCTGCCGGCAAAATCAACAAAGGATAAATCCTAGTGTTGATAGAATTCCCCTCGGCTAAGATCTCTCCACATTCATAACTCGCAGAACAAAAGCCAGATTATCTCATTCTTGTAAACGACCGAATTATATAGTTAAAAGGGACTGGAATGTGGGGGGCTCTGTGGAATGTTCGTCAAGGCACTTCTGTTGAGGACGTTGCTTTAGATATACTATAAGAAATTCAGTTTGTTTTGTAAATATAAAACAAATATTTTTGCCGTGTGGTTCCCGGCACCAATACAAAAAAGAATAGGACCACTCCATCTCTTTCTCCATGGATGTCGTAAAATGCGACTAAGGGATAAGTTTATTTGGGTATTTTTTTAGGCGATGGGCTAGCAACCTGTCACTATTTGAATCTCAATTCTATCATTAAGCTAAATAGCTGAACGTGGCCATTAAGTCTTTTTAAGCCTGTTGGCTCTGTCTACCCCGCAAGGGATATAGACGTGACCATTATGTATGTATGTATATTTTTAAATGCTGCTCAATTTGTGATAACTGTCGCTAAATGACGATTTTGATGCTCTTTTACGCAGTTTTCCTCTCCAACATGATTATGGAGTTAACTGTTAAATTTATTTTTATGATTTGCCGGAAGGCCACGGATAAATATGAGAGTTTTGTCAATTTTCCTATTCTTTTTATATTCCTGTGTATATACACCAATCATCGATTCTCAGTTTCATACAGTCCACTCATATTTTTTGGGTACGCAGCGTCTTCTGCGTAACCAAGAGATGTAGTAGCAAATACTAACAGCCAAATGCGAGTGCAAATAGTATAATTCGTTGCTGTGTATATAAAATGTGCAAAGTTATGTCGTCGCATAAGCCGATTATCGAGAAGTGGCGTATTGTTCATCACGGGACGAAACAGCCTGCGAACAGAGATGAAGCTTTATAAAAATCGAATCCAGCAATATACTTGCTCTCTCTCTCATCCCTGCGTGTTCTCGGTTGCACCCTCCACAGAAGTGTTTCAGGGCCCGGGGTCCGCCTTCCGACTTTTCTCTCTCCACATGGTCCGTTTACGGCGTCCTTGGATTTCAGTCCATTGGCTCGCATATCATCTTTTGCGACGTCCAGCCATGATCTTTTCGGTATGTCCCTTAATTGCCCCTTGCTCTTTCAATAAAATAAATCTCATAATTGTTTATTGTTACCACCTTCTTCTGCACTGACGTTTTGGATGCCGCCAAAATAAACGAAGAATTTCGAAAGCATTTCTCGTACCTTCTTATTTTTACACTGAAAACATGTCCCCGCGCTATTGTTTATATATCTAGCTTCGTTTACCCCAATCTTTGCGATAATATTAATTCTTTTCGTCGATTGGCCTAATATTTTTATGCTCGAATAGAAATCAAATAACATGAAACCGTAAAAATATTATTTTTTAATACAACAATACATTATTTTCCTTTAATATAAAGAGATACATAATTTCATAGGCACCAATTATCTGATATGAGAATCAAATCGTTCTGACAATGATAAGCTTTACTTCTATACTCTCGGCATGATGTGATTACATCATGCCCTATACTAATTGGACGAAGTCGCGGGCCAAGCATAGTTTACGTGCCGATTCTACATATTTATTAACCGATTATTTTTTGTTTGAAAAAAAAATGGAGAATTTCTTTCGTTGGTGCTATCTTTATCAGGGTATTAGGTACATGAGTCGAGAGATATAGCAAGCGGCTGATTCAATTGGGAAATTTAAGCATAGAGATTGATTGAATCTTGGAGATGGTCACACTCTACCTTTTATTGCAATTTCAAGTGTCTATGACTATATCGAAAGAAACTAACTTGGAAAACCAAAAACTCTGGATACTTAATGACTTATTCAGATATCCTCTTTTAGGCTAACACTTTAGCTGCACGTTTGATTAAAACATAAGTATATAACATAACATATAATCTCGTCAATACAGCCCGCGGGGTAGACAGAGCCAACAGTGACCAAAAAGACTGAAAGACCGTGCTCAGCTGCCTTAATGATAGAATTGAAATTCAAAAAGTGACAGGTTGCTATCGCCATCGCCTTGAAGAGGAATCCCAATTATATAAGCCTATCCCTTAGTCGCCTTTAACGACATCCATGGGAAATAAAGTATTCCTATTCTTTTTTCTATTGGTGCCGGGAACCACACGGCTTGATTAAAAATGTTTATTTGATCTGTTCTCTTAAACGAAGAATTAGGAAGCTATGCGGATTTTAGTCCAATAAAATTTTAGAGGATATAAACAATTTAACCCTTAAATTATACAGTATTGTACAGTTAAAGTCCAGTCTGCTGTTTAGATAAACACTCTTACCATATTTGGACATTAACGTCTTAGTAAAGAAATTGTATATTCATACCATTATGATATCACATCCGCCCACTACAACTACTCAATAAACTGTAGCAACATATATATATTCAACGTTGTATTACTGTAGAAGGCAAAGGAATCTTTCCTGTTCCGCCTTTGCTATCTTAAAATCATGAGTCGATTTTGCAGAATGAACAGCAAATAAATGCTCGTAATTTATCAGTATTGTACATAGACTAGTAAAGATTGGACTGGATACAACATGACATGACCGTATGGTTATAGCTTAGAGTTAAACAATACGTCATACCATATTAGGTATGTTATAGACAATTAATTATCGTCTATTACATTCTTAAATTATGTCAAATTACATTCCATTTTCAAAAACTAGTCTTGAATTTTATCATTGGGAGTGTGAATAAGGCTGACAAACGTATCTTAATCAAATCCGAGATGTTCTGCCAAAAGGTCAGATTAAACGTACCCGAAACCGACGACCTTGCATGAAGAGAGTTATGAATGTGAATGAAACGAAAGAAGTATGCAGTGAAGTGGAAATATGTAGATAGTCTTTGCCTATCCCTCTGGCAAAGATGCGTGATTTATGTGTGACAATCAAATTCATAACTTTATTTTTATGTGTTTTCACTGGTTTGGCAAATTCATGAGGCTTTTATCAGTTACTTTCATTTCGGATTTTTTTAAAGAGATAGAAATTTGAATAACATGACATTTTCCTTGTCGACGTTTGTAAATCTACCCCCCGTTCCTGTGTCTAGTACATTATATCAAAACAAGTCTATGTAATAAGTTCGAAGGCACACGATAACTCAGGCACGTCTAATTCTATCTATTGTGAAACGAAATGCAATTGAAGATTTATTTCGAGCTATTTTCTATTAAAACTCGTCGAAATCAATTAGAGATTAGTAAATATGGTGTGGAAAACAAAAGGGAGCTCTGATAGTTATATATATCCATCTGGCCTAGGTATCGACCACTCATTTCTTTATCGTAGGAAACGACTAAAGGACAAAATCGCATAAGCTAGAGCATCAAACATTACCAAAGAGGCTTAATGTGAATCCTGTATCGTTTTCTCTGACCGGGGAATGAACCCGGGCTCTGTGGTTCAGGCATAAGAACACGACCAGCCACGGCGCCAATCAGCCGTCTATGTACCTACCACCTATGATGAGAGGAGTAACAAATTTTATGAGGTCAGGTCAAGAGTACCCTAAACCGACGAGCTTGCATAAAGAGAATTACGAATGCGGATGAAGGATGAAAGGAAAATAGAGTGACGTAGCCTCTGCCTACCCCTCGGGGAAAGAGGCGTGATCTTATTCATTTAAGGGAACAGTAACCTCCTATAGTTTATTTTAATTGTTATTCCAACTAAAGTACTACCCAAAAAAAATACCAAACCTGTTACTGTAGGCGTCAAATCACAACCTTACTATTGGCAAAAAAGGTAGGTTCCATTATCAAGTTGTTATAAGACATAGTATGACAGTGATTACGATCCAAATCCACTTGTCCGTCTATCATACTGTCACTCTTATACACCAAAAAAAAACATGATCAAATAATATTAACTATACTAAGGTTCCGTATATATTACTGGGATCGCTTCGTTTAAAAACCTGACTTACTCAATACAGGATTTACTGTCACAGGAGCACCCTAGGTCCCTTTTTGGAAAGGTGATGATGAAACCAGGTCTAACACTGAGATGAGATAGATGTGTGACGTCCCTGGAAAGAACATAGCTGACATAAATAATTATAGTTACATTATACTAAACACAATATTTTCTTCATCATCATTGTATTCGGTATTAGTATTATATGTAGGTCAAGAGTACCCGAAACCGCCGAGCTTGCATGAAGAGAGTTATGAATATGGATGAAGCGAAGGAAGTATGCAGAGATCGTGGCAAGTGGAAAGATGTAGTCTTTGCATACCCCTCCGGGAAAGTGATCTTATGTATGTATGTATCTATCATTTTATTAATTGCACGTGACCTTTGGCCCGGCACTATAGAATTGAACCTCTCCTTATCTTTCCCAAGAATATCGTAAAAAGAGACTGAGGAAAGACTTAACTTAGGAGTCTTCTTGTAGGCGGTGGGGTAGAAACCTGTCACTATTTGAATCTTAATTCCATCATTAACCCATGTACAAATGTTTGTAAGTATGTAAGTATTTAGTGCTACCCTTGGCATTTCGCAACGTTATCTATCAATGTAAAGATTATCTAAAATTAAAAATGTTTTTTTTAAGTCGCACGGAACCCTGATAAAATAAAAAGTGAATTATGTAAGTAGAAAGGCGAACATTATATTTGTCGTTAGTCCGTGACGTGTGGGCTGCTAATCAAACAAACAAACAATAGGTAACGCTTACTCTCTCGTGTGTGACGGCCCTTAGTTTTCAGGGTTCCTTAAACAAGTCTCAGAAATGTTATGCTATTCTGATAACTTATCGCAGCACAACTACCATAGGATTTTTTGTTTGCCAAATAATAAATTGTAATAAGAAATAAATAAATATACGTACACGCCATTGGCAGTTAGTCAACTATTATCTAATAAAAAATAAGTTAAGTTTATTTATACATACTTACATACATACATAAAATCATGCCTCTTTCCCGGAGGGGTAGGCAAAGACTACCTCTTTGCCACGATCTCTACATACTTCCTTCGCTTCATCCACATTCATAACTCTCTTCATGCTTTATTTATCATATCATAAATTTTAATTTTAAAAGCAAAAAAACTCCTAGATATAACAATCCCTGCAGAGATTCCCCTACATAATGTTACATGGGAGTTCCTTCGAGTAAAACACCTGACTCACCTAATCTAAGACCAAGGTCAAAGACGCACCCCGTGCTCCTCTTCAGAGACGTGAGGATGTTACCAGAATGAACGCCAGAAGATGTACAGAACCCTTAGTCTCTCGAATGTAATCGTCGCGGTGAAAGCTTGCGGTGCAGAATATGGCACTAGGTATGTAAACATAAGGAACAAATTTCTGTCCGTAATGTCTTTCGCAGGTATCGAAAAAATCCAGGATGGACGTCGTGAATGATGATAGGAGAACTATGTACATGCTAAAACCGAGAATTAAAAAAGGGGGGGAAATACAGAGAAGTCCGCGCCACAAAGCATAGCTGTGAAGGGTGCAAGCGGGTATTGGCAAAAATCATAATGAGAGTATGTACGATAAATAAACGAATTCGCTCTATTTGCTAACAGATTTATGAGGCAAAACATCAAATTATAAGTCAATAGTGAACACATTAACTTTTTTTATCTTTTTGTGTCGACGCGTCATCTGGAGCGTGGACTCGTACCTAGTTACAAATTAATTTATGCGACTTTCGTATGGACAAATCAAAAATATATTATGTACCTACTGATGGAATAACGTTTGGTAGAAACCTATCTACCTATAGAAACGCATGGCTTATAATTCTCTTTGCGCGTGGCTGTATATTATAGTATGTAGTTCTTTTCTCTCTTTCTTTCTTTTTTGAAGCAATCTAACTTCTCCGTGAGCAAATTTTTGCCAGTGTCAAGTTTAAGTTTGTTTTCGTTCTAATCATAGATTTAAACCAAAATTATACTTCGCTTTGGTCAAATAATAACTGTGGGTGTTTTTTTTCGGACCTTTTTGGGAAATCATCAAAAGTCATTAAATCCAATATTGTAACATTCCCCATACTCACGCCTTCCACGAACACTCAATAATCAATAATGCATATGTGCATTATTGATTATTGAGTGCATATAAATGATTAAAAGTAAAAAAGTCATTAATATATACCATACTAACAGATATTTTGGAAAAAAAAACTGTAAACTAGCTTCTTAAGTTGTAAAAAGCTAGTTTACAGTTTAGTTTACAGCACATCAACAGTAGTTTGCATGCAACGGAATGTGATAAATTTGTCAATAAGCCAATGATGTTTCTGTAGCGTCACAAATAATAACCAATCACAAAGTACTACAGAAAATTATATCCAATTATATAACGGTATCGTGTTCAATTTCTCAACTGTCAATGTCAAGTTAAACTAAATATGGCAGCAGGTTTCCTTCGATTTGAGTGAGCTGCGGTTTTGCGGCATAGTTTCAGTTATTTTTCATATCAAAAAGTTAACTATAACTGGCCTCAGGAAAAGAATAGTGTAGTAATAATTGAGATAGTTAACATTCTTCTGTTAACTATGGATGAGTTAGATAAACTTAATTGTAGTGAGTAAAAAGTTTGTAGTTATTAGTATGTACCAAAATATTACATTCTAAAGCATTTACATTTTTTCTAGTAGAAGAGGTATTGGATATGAGTGACATAGAAAATTCTGCTAACGATGAACACAAAGAATGTGACGAAAAGCCGAAATCGCAAAAAAAGAAACGAAGACGCCGAGAGGTCGATATGGTATGGAGACACTATTTTCGTTTTAGACATTACGAATACTTAACAATTAACTGTATCTATTCATAAAAAAAACAATCCAAAACTGTAAAAATTACATTCACATTTTTTTCACATATATTATTATTATTTTATCAGTTTAAATTTTATTTGAAATGCCTATATGTCGTTTTTTTGTTGCCCTACTAAATGTAAATCTAACTTAGTTTAAAACATTTATAGATAAAATTGTCCGATGATGATGAATCAGATGATGAGAGTGTAACCAAAAAGTTGATGCGGCACCTCAGCCCTGGCCCCGGACCAAACTCTCCGGCGTCTCACAGGGAACCGCGAACTTGTGTACTTAAGGTACGCTACCTACTTAATGTAATATGTTTGTTAGTAGAGATTCTTGTTAAACTTATTAAACATATAACCTTTTCAAAAAACAACAAATACTACATAGTACTTAATTAGGAAATTAAAAAATGGTTCACATCAGTTCAATGTATCAATCAGAAGCATTGCCCCACACCATGCCCTGACTGGGATTCCAAAATTAAGCCTTAATCATTACAATTATTAAAATAATCTGTAAAATCATTCACACATGTTGTAATCATTAATCAACAATTACAGGCAAGTCAAAAGCGCCGGCCTCTGTCTCGGCTCCTGGAACAGCTGCTCCGTAATCTGGAGAAGCGGGACCCCAACCAGTTCTTCGCATGGCCAGTCAACGACAACTTCGCCCCAAACTACTCCAACATCATCCGGAGACCGATGGACTTCTCCACCATGAAGCAGAAGATTGATGATAATGAATACAAATCACTCAATTGTTTTATTGTAAGTTCTATAAATGACAAAAACATATCACATTTTATCACTAAGGGGTAGACAGAGCCAACAGTGACAACAAAATACAAGTATGAATTGCACCAGAGTGTTTGTGATAGTATATCAAATTGGGTGAAATTGGTATCAATAAAAGATTTAAAGTAAGAAAAATCTACAGTGGGGCAACACAAATTTTGCTTACATACATAGTAACCCCTTGCGGGGTAGACAGAGCCGACAGTTTTGAAAATACTGAAAGGCCATATTTAGTTGTATGGCTTAATTATGGAATTGAGATTGAAATAGTAACAGGTTGCTAGCCCTTTGCCAAAAAGAAGAATCACAAGAGCCCTTTGCCAAAAAGAAGAATCCCAAGTTAATAAGCGTATACTCTAGTTTCCTTCTACAATATCCATGGGAAAGCACTAAAATTCTATTCTAAATTCTAGTCCTAGCCTAAAGGGAAACAGCACAATGTTATCAAACTATTTCACCCTACAGAGCGACTTCAAACTGATGTGCAACAACGCAATGAAGTACAACAAACCTGGCACAGTCTACCACAAAGCGGCCCGGAGGCTGCTCCACGCGGGCCTCAAACAGCTGACCCCGCAGAAACTGAGGCCACTCGGGGACATCCTCACATATATGTACGAGATACCAATCAGGGAGCTTGGATTTGATATCGGGAAGATGGATGTGGTATGTTTTTTATGAAATATACATACGTATAGTCTCGTTTATATGTCTTACAGATAGACAGAGACTACAATATCGAAAAAACTGGAAGTTACTTCAGATGTGTGGTATAATTATGTTGGAATTGAGATTCAGATATTGACAGGATGCTAGCGCATCGCGTACAAGATGAATTCCAAACTTATTAGCATATCCCTTAGTCGCCTTTTACGACATCCATGGGAAGGAGACGGAGTGGTCCTATTCAAAAGTGCGAGGAACCATGTAATTAAAATCGTGAGGTACTTTCAAACCTTGCAAAGCTATAAACGGATGAAGAACTGGATTACAATGGTCATGTTAAAGTTGGCGTAGGCGGTAGGAGGCTAATGCCCAGCACTGGGTTGTATAAGGCTGTTGATGGTGATAAAAATGTTTGTGAAAGTTTGTGACTATGTATATACTTTACTTATTCACACAAAATCTGCTGAATGGATTTGAACGAGAATTTATCACTTTTGCATCAGAATGATACATCGACTATATTTATCTAAGTGAATAAGCAAATGCTGCTAAGTGATATGAGAGCTCGTTTAGATGTTATTTTTTAATTTATATAATAGCAATGTTCTGGGCAAAAGCTGGTTCATATGTCAGCCAATCAAAATATTTATATGCTTAACAGTTTATTACGTATAAATTGAAGCTAATAATTTTCAAGTAAAATTTTTGTAATAACTGAAAATGGAACATCATTTAATTCTATGTGTATAAGATTCTTATAGCATTATCTGTTTATCAATGTTTTTGCCATTTTAACATAAGAAAACTCTCTTAAATTCTTTGTATTTCAATAACGATTTTTGAATTGGAATGACAGCACCATGACCCAAATAAGTTGTCAATTTACCAATATCTCTACCCAATTTTCTTTTCATTAAATTACTTATTAATTTTTTAACTTTTGAGATGGTGCATTGAGCTCAGTGGCGCCCTCATCGAAAATATACATTTATTTGAAATTCTGCACCTTTTGTTACGTTGGTTTTAGCTGTGACTGAATAAAATCTACCTAAAATGCGTTTTTGGACCTTTTGTATGAAATACAATAATTATTAGTCCTGTCTGATCAAGAAAGGTCATTAACCTACCTGAGCCTTAAAGTAAGGTAATTAAAAATACTACTAAACATAATGTAATTAAAGTACCCAATACTTTTCAAATCCAATTTTTAATTTTTTCGTTTATATTCAACAAATTTAAATAATGTGACATCGTCACATCATTTGAAAAACTAACACCTAAAGCTGTAGAGAAAATTTCACTGCAAGTATAATTAGTAAAACTATGACTTTAATATGAATACTTTAAATTGAAATGTGTCCAATATTTAGGGGAAAATATCTAGAATATTTAACTTTATTTGAATGAGGGCGCCACTGTGCTGAATTCACTATTCTAATTACAAAAATTACTTTTTGCAACGCAGCCTCTTAGGACGTACGCGCGGAAGGTGATTCTTTATACATATATACATTTATATAGAAGTTTGCGTAGTACATAGCGTTTTAGTTTGCTTACACATACGAGAAGGGTTTCGGTGTTGTGTCGTGTAGTTCTCCAAACAGGGATTATATTTGCTCCCTAGAGTTTTTGCATGTTAGTGGAATGATGGAAGTTGAACTTACATTGAAGTATTTAAATAGAGAATCATTTTAGGTTTGCAAAATTTTTAACCATTGGGAACTGCAATTATTGTTGCCTTTTTCTGTTTGTGCGTCCATTATTT
This sequence comes from Amyelois transitella, assembly GCF_032362555.1. NCBI lineage: Eukaryota > Metazoa > Arthropoda > Insecta > Lepidoptera > Pyralidae > Amyelois > Amyelois transitella. The sequence goes on along the minus strand of NC_083506.1, from coordinate 668,183 downwards.
GAACACTTTTTAAAAAGGTTTCTGACAAGATGCTTTTATTACTAGTTATTTAAATTGTATTTCGTGTATTTTTTTTTTTGAGTTTAGCGAACATAATACAAGTAATGTTTTTTTTTTATTTTGCCATCTTTGGATATTTATTTAGTAAATTTGACCCGTTTCTGTTTTGTGTACTTCAAAGTAAGTTCAACAGCCTAACTTTAAACACAGGAATAACAGTGGCGATAGAACAAGACTAAGTTGCAACATTAATATTTATTTTTTATAGAACTTTATTATAGTGGTTAAATGACCATGTGAAATTTGTTTCCTATTCTATATAACTAAGTGTCAATAAGAATTTTCGGCCACCTTGTTCTATCGCCATATTGTATTCAACCAAATCGTAATTTTATAAATCGAATACTAATTGAAATCAGACACAAAATTATTAGAAGTAAATTATGATGCGTCTGAACGAAAAATTTATAACTTTCCTATCTTATTAATCGTTCCACTGTCCAACAGCATAAGGTCCTAAAGAGAAGCAGCCCGATCAAGAGCGGGGGCTCCGAGGCGGAGGCCGCGTCGGACGGCGGCGCCGAGCGCGGGGAGGAGGGCGACTGCGTCAAGATGCAGATGGAGGCTGCCAGGGAGCAGCACAGGAAGAGGCTTGCGAAGAAGGGTAAGACAGACTGTGTCTAACAGACGAACGCACCTTGATCAGATCGTCAATCTGTCAGGACTGCGTCAAGATGCAGATGGAGGCCGCCAGGGAACAGCACAGGAAGAGGCTTGCGAAGAAGGGCAAGACAGACTGTGTCTGACAGACGAAGGTACCTTGATCAGATCGTCAATCTATCAAGACTGCGTCAGGATGCAGATGGAGGCTGCCGGGGAACAGCACAGGAAGAGGCTTGCGAAGAAGGGTAAGACAGACTGTGTCTGACAGACGAAGGTACCCTGATCAGATAGTCAATCTATCAGGACTGCGTCAGGATGCAGATGGAGGCTGCAAAGGAACAGCACAGGAAGAGGCTTGCGAAGAAGGGTAAGACAGACTGTGTCTAACAGACGAACGCACCTTGATCAGATCGTCAATCTATCAGGACTGCGTCAAGATGCAGATGGAGGCCGCCAGGGAACAGCACAGGAAGAGGCTTGCGAAGAAGGGTAAGACAGACTGTGTCTGACAGACGAAGGTACCTTGATCAGATCGTCTACCTATCAGGACTGCGTCAAGATGCAGATGGAGGCTGCCAGGGAACAGCACAGGAATAGGCTTGCGAAGAAGGGTAGGCAAAGAATGCTTACAGAATTAGAGTAGCCAGTAGATAGATATAGATAGATAAAACTCTTTATTGCACCATAAGAGTAAAACATACAAAACAGCACAAAGCAGATAGAGATGGTACAAAGGCGGACTTATCCCTAATGCAATCTCTTCCAGTCAACCTTTGGGTGGAAGGAAACCAAACAGGAGATTGGCGTTGGCGCAGAGCAAGATAAATAAATGTTTTAACATTATAAAATGCACACAGTAGTAGTCGTATGGTTCACTTTTCAATGGAACCACACCATATATTTTCTGTGGATGTCGTTAAAAGCGATTAAGAGAATGGCTTATAAACTCGGGATTCTTGTTGGCGATGGGCTAGCCTGTTACTATTTGAATCTCAATTCCATGATTAAGCCATAAAAGCTTAACGTGGCCTTTCAGTATTTTCAAAACTGTTGGCTGTGTCTACCCGCAAGGAATTATAGACGTGATCATATGTATGTAGAGTAGCCCAATCGTTTTTTTTTAACAACATTTTAATTTTGTTTCACCAATCCCGATCACTTATGATTTTTGAAGATGTAGATCATATAAGACCTGGGTGACCGAGTGGAGCTCAGTTGTTTTCTTTTTTTTTTTGTTAATTTTTTCAATAGACTTTGCATCTTTTTACATTCCTTTGGCATGTTTTATTAAACACAGATTTTTTATATATTTCTTGACATTTACAGCTTTCCCTCGCATGGACTCCGAGGGTAAGACCACACTATGCCTGGTCACGCACACGGTGGAAGGCTCCGGAGATGACAAACCCCTGACCCTCGGCAAGATGATAGGGAAGTTGACGCAAGGAACTGGATCTTTACATAGTGAGTAATATATTATTATGTCTTTTCTTGCAGGCTGTAAAATACAGAAGTCGCTTTTCGTTATATTGTTTTTCTTTTTTACTATAAGTCTTGTTGTGATGACATATCTACAAGGCCCCAAGTCACAACAGCCAATCACGCGACGCTATCAGCCAATAACAGCGAGTAGTATAAATAGCGCAAAAAAAATAATCACGGATTGGAGCATATTTACAATCTCCGACATCTCCCCTCCCGCTACATTGTATTAAAATAAATTGTTATAGCATCAAATCTAATCCCTATTGCTTCTAATAATATAAAATAATAAATAGGTTTATAAAGTTAGGATTCCTCTTGTAAGCGATGGGCTCGCAACCTGCCACTATTTGAATCTCAATTCCATCATTAAGTCACACGGCTGAATGAAGCATTTCAGTTTTTTCAAGACCGTTGTCTCTGTCTACACCACAAGGGATATAGACGTGATTATGTTTAAAGTATGTATATAAAAATGCTAATTTTTTTTATTTCGCGCAGTTTTTTTATCTGAACTGCTAAGTGTTTTCTTAAAAGAAATAAATGACCATTTCTTAATTTTAGTTCCTCGTGAAGACAGGCGTAATATCGCGAAGGGGGTTAAACCCTTAAATTACGGCCCGTTCAGCTCGTACGCGCCGTCCTACGATGGAACCTTCGCCACTCTGACCAAGGACGAGTCTCATCTAATATACCACACGCTGGGTAAGTGCAAAGTTGTTGGAGACGACTAGGGGAAGTGGAAATGGGAATTGATGATGAGTTCGGTGAACAACGCCATCTTTTGAACGTCACTCTCAAAATAGGTGAGATTTAAAGACGAGAAAGAGTAAGGAAATTGTCCGATGTCGACTAGTAATACATTGATTTTTGGAAAATCTGTTCTTTAATTTAATATAATCCTTGGCATAAATTTTGACTAAGGGTTAGGCTTAGAAACTTGGGATTCTTTATAGCTGAACGTGGCCATTTAGTCTTCAAGACTGTTGTCTCTGTCTACCCCGCATGGGATATAGACGTGACCATATGTATGTATAATATGTATAAATTATGAAATGATAAAAATTTAATCTAATGTATTAAAAATAACTGTGCTATATATTATTCTCAGTAGCAAGTTATATTGCATATTTACAGTTCTACTTGTTCACCAAATATTTAATATATAATTTTTTTTTGATATCCCTCAAATTTTGTACCCTCAGCTGCCGAGACGGGGCAAGGCAACGAAGAGCTTCTACGTTTCGCGCCCGACTCTCCCTGGAACCTCTTCTACGACATGGAGGCAATGTTCCCGGACAAGAAGCAGCAGCCGGAACAACCGCCCAAAGAGGAACCGGTAAACGCTTTAATTGTTCTTTACGAGTTATGGGCAAATTGTGACTGGGTATTATCGATCATACATACATATGGTCACGTCTATATCCCTTGCGAGGTAGACAGAGACAACAGTCTTGAAGACTGTATGGCCAGGTTCAGCTATTTGGCTTAATGATAGAATTGAGATTCAAATAGTGACAGGTTGCTAGCTCATCGCCTAAAACAAGAATCCCAAGTTTGTAAGCCTATCCCTTAGGCGCCTTTTACGACATCCATGGAAAAGAGATGGAGTGGTCGGTCCTATTCTGTTTTGGATTGGTGCCGGAAATCACACGGTACACCTAACGCATATTATTAAATCTTGTGACGTTTAAGTACAACGTCGCAGGTAAGAGAGAAGTGAGATAATTTAAAGTTCCATAGACTAAATACAGTGCCGTGTGGTTTCCGGCACCAATATAAAAAAATATGAGACTCCATATTTTTTTACATGGATATTGTAAAAGGCGACCAAGGGAAATGCTTATAAACTTTAGATTCTTCTCGATGAGCTAGCAACATGTCACCATTTGATACTCAATTCCATCATTAAGCCATACTCGTACAGCTTGCCAACTGAAAGGCCACGTTCAGCCTTTCAGTCTATTCAAGAGAGACACAGAGCCAACAGGGCTCTGTCTACCCCGCGGGGGATGTGGACATAATTGTATGTATGTACGCACAAACAGCATGAACGTTTGGGATCCCGCCAAAAAGTGCTGATATTTAATTTGTAAACACCTTCTCTCCTAGGACACGTCGAAACTGAAAGTGGACATAGACCAACTGAGAACACTATCGGAGTTGGGCATAGACGTAGACTTCCTCACTGACATAGAGGATGACGTGAACGCGGCCCAACACGACTACGGTATAGGGGGAGCGTTGAAACATACATACGAATTGCTACAGAAGTTGGAGAAAGAGCAAAGAGACAGGTTAGTTATTATGTAGCGGGAGCGATGATTCGGCTCGACCGCCACCAAAGGGAAGATCTTCCGCCAGGCTCGGTGTTATGCCTGGGGAACCGCGGCTCCGACGATGTTGTGTCGGAGGTTGTATATATAGCTCCAATCCGTGAAATCTTTGAAATCGCGTCTTAGATTCTTCTCTGCTATTGGTTGAGCGCGTCAATTTCTTCGCGATGATTGACAGTAGTTGTTTGATTTGATGTTTGTGGCGAGTGGCGTAGAGATGTCGCCACAATTACATACATAAATACATAAAATCACGCCTCTTTCCACTTGCCACGATCTCTGCATACTTCCTTCGCTTCATCCACATTCATAACTCTCTTGATGCAAGCTCGGCGGTTTCGGGTACTCTTGACCTGACCCTTTACCAGGACGTCCTTAATTTGATCAAGATACGTTCGTCTAGGTCTTCCCACTCCGACCTTTCCCTCCACACTCTCCTTGTTACTACTATACGTTTGTTATTCTTTGGTACTTTATCTTATTTATTATATAAGTACCTGGGTGACCGAGATGTGATCGGTGGACATTATTGATCTTTAGCCGGCCATTTTAAATGGGAAAATGTTTTTGGGTGAAATCATGAGAAAACGAATTTTCCTGGACGTGGAACCCAGGTAAATCGTTTTTTACGCCCGATTTAAAAATTTCAACTAAATTGTTCGAGCCGTTTTCGAGAACGCGAGTGCAATACTGCTCGTTTTGTAGTATAAGTTATAGGATAATCTTATCCCACTTGTTATATATATCTGCCCTGTAGCAAGACACTATCGCTGTCCCGTTTCATGTCATAATATAAAGTGGAACAGCGTTTTTTCGCGCGGTAAAAACGGCGTCACGCTTGCTATGCTGTGCTGATTCCACTTCTTCTGAGTCTGGTAATTCGCGTTTCATATTAAAGGACAAAGTAAATCATGAACACTCGTTTAACTTTATCTATACTTATATTATAAAGCTGAGGAGTTTGTTTGTTTGAACGCGCTAATCTCGGGAACTACTGGTTCGAATTGAAAATTTTTGTGTTTAATTTATTAAGGAAGGCTTTAGGCTATTTATCATCACACTGCAACTATAACGAGCGAAGAAATAATGGAAAATGAGAAAAAAAACGGGAAAAGTTATTCCTTCTTGGGGGCTTCAGTAATGCCCATAATACCTATTTCACGCGAACCAAGTCGCGGGCACAGCTAGTAAAATAAACTCGCTAGTTTAAAAGATTAAAATAATCCAAAATAGTAAATAGTGCATTAAGTCTCATTCTGTTTGGCCGCCGCACTGTCGACTCGCGTTTCAATTTCGTCACGTCCACCGAGCACCGCTCGGTCACCCAGGTACGAGTGTAACAACAACAACTGAAACCTGGTTTCGTCCGCCAGGCTGTCGGCGCCGCCGCCCTGGCACCTGTCGCTGGCGGCGCGCGCGGGCGGCGCGGAGCGCGAGCTGGCGCGCGCGGGCGCGGCCATGCTGCGCGGCATGGCGGCGCGCGTGCCGCCGCGCGAGCTGGCGCCGCGGCCCGCGCTGCGCCGCGCCATGGGCGTCACGCTGGCGCACCTAGGTCTGTTATCTTATCACTATCCTCGACCGCCGGACCCATCGATCGATAGAAATCGAATCTATCGATTCGATTTCGATAAATCGGATAGGAAATCAATTTTTCGAGCGAGAAAGCGGTATTTCCAAACTTATAGTTAAGTGCCGTGTAGTCTCCGGCACCGTTAGAAAAGAAAGAACAGGACCACTTATCATTTTCCCATGGATGTTGTAAAAGGCGACTAAGGGCTATCCCTTGAGTCTTAGTTTTCCATTAAGTCAAACAGCTAAACGTGGCCTATCAGTCTTTTTAAAACTGTTGGCTCTATCTACCCCGCAAGGGATATCGACGTGTATGTATAGTAATGAATTAATACTTAAAATAAAAAACGTGGCCGGTAGTGTCACTGGTCATTACTTTGGCAGCTAAGAAGTTAAGTCGGGCCAAAAATATCCTAATCTGACCATCGTGTGACTACAGCTTCATCTCAAGGGAAAATGTTAAGTATTTAAAAGTATCGCCAGCCAAGTCACGCTGAAAGATCTAGGTATTTTCCCTTTCAGTCCAAAGTGTAGAATATTTTTAACTAACAGACTCTCAGGAACGATTTCAAAGCAAAAGCTACATAGTACCAACTGGATGGAAAGTCTCTGTCACCACTTTAAGAAAGACATCTTGCACATCCTGGTGAATGGAAAATAGAATTTAAGAATATATTAGTGAACTAAGTATAACATTTCAATACAATGTACATTGTTCAGAAATAAATAGAATAGAATCTACACTAAAAACTAGTCTGTTGAGAAGTCGATAATCGCACTCGTACGATATAGTCTTGCAACCATTGTAAAAATGGCGCTGTAAATGAATAAAATTACAAAATTGTTGAGAGAAACGCAGACATGCACCACGCCTAGTATAAGTTATAAGCAATGACGCACTTGTATACTTTTTGTGTAGGGATAAATATATTTGTGCCGTGTGGTTCCCGGCACCAATACAAAAAAGAATAGGACCACTCCAACTCTTTCCCATGGATGTCGTAAAAGGCGACTAAGGAATAGGCTTACAAACTTGGGATTCTTTTTAGGCGATGGGCTAGCAACCTGTCACTATTTGAATCTTAATTCTATCATTAAGCCAAATAGCTAAACGTGGCCATTCAGTCTTTTCAAGACTGTTGGCTCTGTCTACCCCGCAAGGGATATAGACGTGACCATATGTATGTATGTATGTATAAATATATTTCTTGAGTTTGACCCCACTTAAAGTTCTCTGCCACACCCAATGGTTGACTGGTAGATAATGCTTCTAGCATTAAGTCTGCTAATTGTGCTATACGTTTATACATTGTATTTGTGCAATGAAGTTTTTAATAAATAAATAAAATATACATACATTCGGATCAACCTTGTCAAGTACTTCCTTCTACGTTTAAAAAAATTACAGTGCCATTGTTATTGTTAATTAATTTTAAATAAATAGTTTTCTTTTATAAAATAATTTGAACTAATTTATTTTAATTTCAGACACGCCAATGGCAGTGGACGATTTCGAGCTTGACCTGGAACAGCGAGACACCATCTCCGATCTAGACTCTAGGTCTAGTCACGACAAATAGACCTAGATATAATGCCCAAACGAGCAGTTAATTATAAGATATATAAATATAGCATTTATTATTGATATAAATATTGTTTTCTTTATATTGCTTTACCTAGTTTCCTTTATATTTAAAAACGTAAACTCTATTCAAATCCCGCGGGAATTTCAAATATTCCTGTCTTAGGCCAAGTGACGAATCTGCATAAATGCCGAATTTTAAACCTATCCCTCTTGTTTTGTCTGTCAATCAATTAAATAGACAAAATATAACTTTCTAGTACTACTCTTTTAAATGTGAAACATAATTTAAAAAAAAATGCTTTTTATATTTCTTTTGATCGAGGTATTTGAAACTAAGATATTACCTACATAATAAAATAACTTCTGACGGTATATTAATGCTGGTTTCTGATAAGTTAGCAATTCAGAGACGTTTACAACAATTTTCAAAGCGTTTTGGAAGTTCGCTGAAAAGCGGTAAAGTGATAAAGAAAAATTTTTGCTTGGTGGCTGTATAATTACTGCTCCCACCGAGTTTCCAAAAACAAAAAGCAAGTTACAGTCCACTATGTTTTCCAAAACATTAACACTGACTACAATTTGCCAAACCCCGCAATAGATGTCGCCAGTGGTAACGCTTTAGATTTTTAATAATAAGATTCGTTAATAGATGGCGTTACGTTAACTAACAGGATTATATATATATATATATATACATTTTGCGAATAGGCAGCGTATTACCATTAATTCATGACTTAAATACTATGAGGTATTAGAGGGACAAATTGAATACCGGTACCCTATTGGTTGTTACTATGAAATATAGCACGAATTATACAGTTCATAATCAGTTTGAATGTTATGTACCCTACATTAGTTTGAATAGTAACCGATGTTGTTACGATGAGAGAAAACATTCAGGCAACCATGGTCATAAACGCTAAAGATTAATCTGCAAAGGTTGCGGAGGTCTGATGGGAGTCGCTTAGTATAAAAACCTGACTCGCCCAATACATGATCAAAGGCATACCCCCCGCTCCTCTCCAGCGTGATGATGATGCAACCGGAACTACAGCCGGGAGGAAGAAGAATCAGTTTGAATGTTCAATGGACGTTTAAGTACTTACGAGAGGGAAAATATCCTAATAATATTATAAATGCGAAAGTTTGTGAGTAGATATGTCAGTATGGATGATTGTTACTCTTTCACGCAAAAACTACTGAACCGATTACAATGAAATTTGGTATGTAGGTAGTACCCAGAATAACATATAGGCTACTTTTTAATTCGGAGTTCCCGCGGGATTGATTGTTACGTTATGTTTGGGTTTCCACGAGGACGTAGTCGCGGGCGGCCTCTAGTTAAGAAATAAACTGCAAGATTTAAGAACCTATGTTATGGGATAATGATAATGCAAAAAAACACCCCCATTAAAATAATTCCTTAATGGGCATTAATGAGGGTATCTATTTCTTTTTCACTAATTTAGCATCACTTTATGACCTCTATTATTGGATTTAGGACCTAAATAACCTATTCACCTGACCGACCGTCAACTATCACCTGTCAACGACCCTATTTCCTTTGCTACGGTCACAGATTATAGTAATAATGGATCTACGCGTTCGCGATCAATCAATTGAGTCGTGTGATCGCGCGCAGCGCACTCTCCCACACGCGTTGCGCACGCGCCGGTAGGGAAAAGGGTGCGAATAGCAAAAAAATGTTTTTTTTTTTAAACTGTCTGGAAGACTGTATTACGTAAGACGGCTAGGAAACTAGGGAATGTATCGTGTGAGACGAACAAAAATTAACGGAAATAATAGTTTTATATGAGGACGGATTTACATAAAGATTGAATGCATAGGTATTCTAGTAAAAAAATTACCTTCAATGAGACATCTCTCTCTTATCCTAGCGTGTAGCCCTAATTTTAACGTATCATTTTGAATTATAATCGCTTCTACAGATTTCACAAGGAAGGCAAATTTCTACTACTATAGAAAATAAACTTTGCATTATAGAGATGTCCGAGCAAAGCCGTGAGCAAAAGTAATAAGTGATTATTCTTGATAGAGACGTTTACGTAATTAAGCATTACGAGGCAATCATGCGTTAAATAACTCCCGTTAATAACCTAATTAACATTTCCTATTTTCGAAGCTCACCTGTGTGTCGCATCCAAATTCGAGCTTAAACGAAAAGCCCTCTAATCAGTGGGACCCACACACATGGGTAAAGAGCTTTATGTTCCACGCAAGTTATGTGAGGAGTTAATTAGTGTTGGTTTAATTTATTTTAGCGTTAATCTAAATAGCCGTAGAGGACGAAATTTTGTCCTTTGCAGAGACATATATTGAAGATATGTAGTCGATTTTTATAGGAACTGTAAAAGTTCAATAAGAAGAATGAAAGTTTTACATACAGACGTATTGTAGGCTGAGCCAACAACCTTGAGAAGACTGATGGGCTACGTTCCGCTGTTGCTAACCCATCGCCTAAAAAAAGAAACACAAATAGAAAAGACTCCTTATGAAAAATTTAAGAATATTTTTCAATCATCATACATCAGTATCATTAAATCAGTAGTTAGATACTCTTAAACATGTGTACTTAATGCTAATAGCATTCTGAACCAGTCTCAGAAATTCTTTCTTCTAGCTTTCAAATATGAATGATTGTATTCCGTTATAGATTTGAACCACGCAAAAAAAGGCAAAGATATTACATTATGTTACCAACACCAACTCGATTTCTTTATTAGTAGGTAGGTACCTAGATTTTTACGATTAGGATAGGAGTCACTTCATACGACCTTCACCGATCTACATACTTATATAATAGTCACGTCTATATCCCTTACGGGGTAAACAGAGCCAACAGTCTTGAAAAGACTGAATGGCCACGTTCAGCTATTTGGCTTAATGATAGAATTGAGATTCAAATAGTGACAGGTTGCTAACCCATCGCCTAAAAAAGAATCCCAAGTTTGTAAGCCTATCCTTTAGTCGCCTTTTACGACATCCATGGAAAAGAGATGGAGTGGTCCTATTCTTTGTATTGGTGCCGGGAACCACACGACCATTAATTATTATAATGTCTGCTTAATTATTTAACATACAAAACCATAGACTAAAAGTAATAAAAATTCCAATAACTTACACATTTAAATTCACATTGCTACCAATAGCCGATTAATCGCAGAAATAATCACTGATATGATAACCCACCCCCGTTATCCACCCCTCATTCACACGGGAACCAAAATAAAACCCAACTAACCCTACACAAAAACAACCCATATTAGTCTTTCATTCTTTGCAATAAAGCTTACTAAATGTGCAAATAGAATTTGCTGTTATGTAACCAATAAGAGATGCATATAGGCAACCGAAATTAATCTTTTTACCTTTGTAATAAAGCTTAATAAATGTGCAAAATAAATTGGCTGTTATGTAACCAACCAAATAAAAGTATAGGTAATGTTTTTATTATGAATTGTGTTTGCACTCCGCTGGTATTGACTAAGTGTAATTGTTTGGGTAGGAAGGTACGGTTATCCACTTGTAATGTGTGGGAAACAGTTACCTCGAGGGTCGTGTGTTTGATTCCCGAGATTTCATTACCTTTTAATATTAGCTTTTAATATTAAAAATGTTTATTTTCAGTTAGGTTATTTAAAACCTATTTCTAGATTAGATGGGACATCAGCTGAACGTGGCATTTCAGTCTTTTCGAGACTGATGGCTCTGTCTATCCTTTGGGGGATTATAATTATGTATACAACCTATGTATTAGTTAGGTAAAATATAAATTTTCTTGATGTGATGGTACAAAGCGGTAAAATGTCAGTTCATTTTCAAGGACCCGAGTTCCAATCCCAGTCAAATAATGATTCCTTCTTGTATATCGTATTTACTTACATTAGTTTTAATGGTCTTGTCTTGTTATTAAATACAAAATACCTAAACTCCATTTTCTATCCAATAATAATCTCAAATTATACAATGAAAAATGACATGACATAATGTAACAGACAAAATTGAAATACCTACGTGTTATATTTTTAGACACGACGTCGTCAAATTGATATTAGCCTACGTTAGCAAATGTTGGAGCAGGTCATAGTCGTTGCCCTCTAAGACGCATGTCATCTACGTAAAAGTGATTCAATTTGAGGCTTTTCAAATTTTACTATTTATGAATACTACAGGTATTTGACGTCTAAGTAACGTAGCTTTATTTTATCTCCGACGTTTCAGTCGCTCGGTGACTATGGATCATTGTAACATGATTCAAAACGTCCGAGATAAAATAAAGGTATGTTACGTGCGCGTTTAATACCTGCAGATAGTATTTATAAATAGAATAATGCAATGCAAAAGTTTCAAATCAGTTATTTTCAATATGTTATTGAATATTTTCGAATCCCGGCCGGAGCATGACGATATGATGATGTTTTTTTTATAAGTATTTAACATAAAATATAGATGGCATCTTTAGTTAGTAGGTACTTATACTATAACACAACTTAGGTACGTAGGGTGATTGCCTAAACATATGTACATATAATCACGTCTATATCCCTTGCGGGGTAAACAGAGCCAACAGTCTTGAAGAGACTGATAGGCCACAATCAGCTTTTTGGCTTTAAGATAGAATTGATTGCTTAAATCTGTTCTATATTCTTTTTGCGGTATTTAACCAGTTTTTTTATGGAGTTTAATCATAGGATTTTATTTTATACAGGTACTATTGTCACGATTAGAACACCCAGGGCCATTTTATTAAAACGTACCTATCTTAAAAGCCTTAATCAAAACAACGCAATCCATCACACAAACTCAAAACAAACAAGGTTTACTCATAACGATAACATTAAAAGAAAAATATTGGCAACCTTACCTTCTTAAATTCTATAGAAATCGGAATAAAAACTACTTCTACGTCAAATCCCTACGAAAGCAAACAGCCAATCAAATTCGCATAATTTATTAAAACTACCCGATGATCACACGGACAAAAGTGCCGTTTTGCGACAACCACTCAACAATAGCACCCCACAATAGTTCTGTAGTCGGGTAGCACCTGCCGAAAAGTCCCACCGACGCTTCTCACGCCTACAAAAAACGGGTTGAAGTTAAAAAAATACGAGCACTTTTTGTATGTAAGGTTAAGAAACATTGTTTGGTTTTTAAGTAAGTAGTTTATTTATTTGCCTATACTAGATTTGCGCTTCATTTGATTTCCATCATCAAACCATACAGCTGAAGACATAAAGTTTTTCTGTCGGCTCCGTCTACCCCGTAAATGATAAAGACAAGATTATGTAAGTATATTTGCCCGTAACTTCGTCAACGTTATGTGATTATTAACGGTTCGCATTTAGGTGCAACTTTCTACCCCAATAGCCTCTCCCTTTCTCACTCTTTTATTCCAACGCTCAGATCAGATAAAGAGAGCATGTAATTACATGCTAAGAGCTAAAAATATTTTCGTTTAAGTTCCTAGGAACAGGTGGTCGAACGGTTAAACTAACTGATTAAAAAGCGTGATGCGATGGTTCTAATCGCGTATTGGTTATAATATGACTTTATTAACTTATTTGAAAAAAAGGCGTGATTTTTTGTACGTATGTATGTAACCTTATTTGGTAACCTAAGCTCTTTCGGAGAGAGAAAAATATAAATTACTAACTGTCCCGGCAAACGTTGTCTTGCCATATAAATAATTTTTAAGTAATTTCTAATTAAAAAAATGTTAGGGGCTTCTCGGACCTACTCAATATGCTCACAAAATTTCACGAGAATCGGTCAAGCCGTTTCGGAAGAGTACGGGAACGAACATTGTGATATGATAATTTTGTATATAAGATGATCCCAATCAGTTCCTCGGCAAAGGTTGACTTGATCAAGGCTCATGGTCATTTGTGGACCCCGGGCTCCTCTCCAGAGAGCTGAGGATGCTATCCAGACCCACTCCAGAAGGATGACGCCATACTTATAAAGGTATGACAATGATTTTGGGTGACTAACACCAACCGTCTTGAAATTGTACCAAAAAATACACATACATACATAAAAATCACGCCTCTATCCCAGAGGAGTAGCCAGAGACTACATCTTTCCACTTGCCACGATCATTGCACACTTCCTTCGCTTCATCCACATTCATAACTCTCATCATGCAAGCTCGGCGGTTTCGGGTACGTTTGACCTAAAAATTGCCATTTTTTTTCTTTTTCACGGCTCTTATATCAATAACAAAGGGTTTCTTCACGATTTTGGGCAACTTCGACATGCCAAAGCGCACAAAAACGGATTACCGAAGTTGACAATGGCCGGTGCATTGGATTGACTCCTTTTGAAATAGAATCTGATGGGATTAAACTTGGGAAGAGAAGGCGCTTTGTTGAAGAGCTTCGATAAAACGTGTTGTAGTGTTAAAAATCGGTTTACAAAAAATCTGTTCTTTAAGAGGTTATGTATTGTACAATGTCGTAACACTAAACACATAACCCTTGCGGGGCAGACAGAGCCAACAGTCATCAAAAGACTTATAGGCCACGTTCAGCGTTTTGGCTTAATAATAGAATTGAGATTCAAATAAAGACAGGTTGCTAGCCCATCGCCTAAAGGAAGAATCCCAAGTTTATAAGCCTATCCCTTAGTCGCCTTTTACGAAATCCATGGGTAAGGGATGGAGTGGTCCTATTGTTTTATATATTGGTGCCGGGAACCACACGGCACTATTTGTAAGAGGAATTAATTGTTAATATTGAACAATACTAAGAATTAATTCCTCACACAGTTAAACAAAGACAAAGTACACTTGACACCAGAAGTGTGAAAGTAAGAGGCACCGCCGCGACCACGCGACCGCCGCGCGACAGTCGCACGACCACAGTCCGACCACCGCGCGACCGCGTGGCGACCACGTGCGCAGGCGCAGGTCGCGTGTACCGGAGATAGGCTATAATAATTAGGATGCTCATTTGTATAGAGATTT